>NC_136068.1:1953522914-1953635414 GCF_964261635.1 Lissotriton helveticus
AAAGGCGGAGGAGAAAGGTAGAAGAAGAAGTGAGTCATAAAAAGAAAATGTCGGGGAACACAGAGGTCCAGGTCTGAAAGTCCAGGAAGAGTGCTGCCATAGCCAGCAAGTCCGGGGGGAGAAAGGCAGTCCGCAGCAACGGTTGGGTGTTTACCATCGTGTGTTTATTATGTCCTTGCTGCAGAGAGAGAAATTCCCTTTAGGTTTGTCCCTGGAAGCGCGTGGTCCGCTGCTCACCTCTGTCCCGATGGTGCTGTACACCCCCAGGAGTCTCCAGATATTCAGGATCGGCTCCGTCGGCCGTTTTCAACACTGGATGCCATTTTGGAGTCAGGCGATTGATGCCGATCGGGGGCTATTTCGTGCTTCAATGCGGTGTTGGGGGCAGCAATCGACTCTCCAGCTCCCAGATCGCCGCCGATGGATGGGTGGCGTCACTACCATGCTCGGTGTGATCGCGGGGCTGTGGAGCGACGAGGCAGAGACCAGGACAGCCAAAATGGCGGGCCATCACCGATCGCCGCCACCTGCCACCGCGTGTGCCCTCCAGAACTCGCGTCAGGGAATGGCACTGTCGGAGTGCCGCCACTCCACCGCTGCGGCCGCAAACAAGTGCCCCCGTGCTGCTCCTGGTGCATAGCTCGAGGCACCGGTCCGGACTCCCAGAGCCCCGGCGGGCGCCATCTTGCCACCGGGAGCATGCAGTCCAACTCTCCCCGTTCTGTTGTTGGGAGCGCACCCAGGCATGACTTCGCGGCATCTCCCAGCCCTACATGCGCTCCGTCACCCGGCCGATGTCAGTACAGGTCGGGGCGACGCTAGGAAGCGGGCAGCATGAGAGCCCGATCGCGGAGCCTCAGCAGGACACGTCTGCCTCCTGAGGCTCCTCCTCCTTCTCCGTTAGTCCTTTGTGCTCCTGACTTGCTACAACAAATATAAAAAACAGAGCTGCTGACAGGTAGCTCTTAAAAGACTTAATGCAAGAAGGGATTTTAGACAAAGAGACATTCTGACTATCCTTGTGGCCAAATGAGCCTGACGCTAAGACAGACATGAAGGCGATGATCGATTCCATCAAAGAAACAGTATGTGGCCAGTTATATTCAGGGACCCATTCAGTCTTTTTAATGACATCGCTGTGGCGGCTATTCCGCCGCAGTGTTAAGGGGGCGGGGGGGGGCTGCGCGGCGGGCTCATGCTGGTGACGGAACCACTTCGTCACCAGCCGCGGTTGAGCTGTGCTCATGACGGAGCGGTTCTGTCATGGCCCCGCCCGCCCAATAGAACGCGCTGCGCAGGCGAGAAATCAGCGCCGCGCAGGCGCGTCTGGCGGGGCCATGACGGAACCGCTCCGTCATCAGCACAGCGCCACCGTGGCTGGTTCCAGCATGGAACCGGTTAAGAATGGGATTTCGAGGGGGACAGTAATATTCCGAATTGTATAGAATTGGCTCCTTTTTGTAAGTGTACTTGATGGGCGTGGGGAGTTTGCAAGTTTATACCTAGGTGCACTTTTAGACTTCCTGCTTGGTTGTCCTGTGCTGGTTTGTGGGTTTATTAAGTGTAATCTCACGCATTGAATTGTTCAGATTTTTTACAACAAAGCCTCAAAAGGGTGTTGAACTACTCTGCAACACTGCTCTGGGCAACGTGCTAAAGTGGAAAATTTAGTGTTCAGTTTAGCTCCAAGAATAAGATGGCCAAGGGCTTTATCTCACCCCTTAACTGAGCATCTTTGAGGGCATCTGAATACACAGCATTTGCGTTAAGACTACCTCTGAACTAGTGCCACTGCACCATTGTTACAGCAGACCTTGTGTCAAATGCAAAAGGAAGAGGCCGTGCACTGGTGACACATATAACAAGAAAGAGCTCTAGGTTGTAAACTCTATGCCAAAACCATTAGGAAGAGGGTGCAACTGGCTGACCTACACAATAGCTGTTTCAATTAACAGCAGGAGACTATTCACCACAGTCATAGTTGCAATTTTACGTTTACTATTTCAGTGTGTGAATAAAAGTATTTTTCTATTAAAAGTAAATACACTGGCTGGACATTTATGAACCGTTATTGTGGGCGTTTGCAAAGCTCTGAGTTTCTAACCCATGAGTTAGCCTAGACCTGCTCTGCCTCTCTTACCAAAAGGGTCCAGGGAAGAAGACAAACTGCTGTGGAGCTGTTCACATGAGGCAATATGCAATCCAGGAGTACGAGTCGAATGCCTGCAAACACTTTGCATTGTGGGGAGGAAAAAGAGGTGGGACGAGCCAAGAATCTGATCACAGGCCAAAATGAGATTCACTTTGGGTCGAACGTCAAGGTGGCTCCAGGTCACCAGAGGCAAAAGGCTTCAACTGTCACAACTGGAGCTCAATGACCCCCGAATGCCATTGGACGCCACCCCAAACTAGTTTCCAAATTCTAACTGCAATGGAGGAGCATTGTTATTGTCCACACCCCCAGAAGACACCAGCCCGACCCGTGACCATTGTCCCCAGTACCCCACTGTTGTAACACTTTGATCACCAAAAGCAAAGGTCATCCTTGAAGTAGGGAGTTGCAAATGCATCGTGGCATGTTGCAAAGGCTCCGCTGCCGGAACATGCGGCTTAAGCTATGATCATCCGACCATTACAAGTATGGCCTTCTTTCGTGCAAGTGATCTCCAGCATATGCCAGTGTAGTGGATGTATGATGGTACAACGCGGTATAAAACACCGCAGACCATCACAACGCAGGTTTTACAACGCAAGTCGTTACAACAACTTGCGTTGGAGGGCGCTGGACTTAGGAGTAGGTTAATTCACTATTCCAACTCCAGTCTACATACAGTAGGGAAGGTGTTGGATAGTAATTTACACTATTCCTTGTACTAGAGCACCCTCCAGTGCAAGTCGTAGTAACGACTTGCGTTGTGAAACCCGCGTTGTAATGGAACTGCGGTGTCATTACTGCGTCGTAAAGGATGTTTCCCAGTGTAGTGATCCTGTCTGAATGCTAACCAGCTGCTTCTGTCAAACTCATTGTACTAGATCTGTTCCCTGTGCTTGAAAGTCGCGGTGCGTATGTGAAACAAGGAAGCCACCTCGTGTACTGAGACCAGCATGAGCAAGGTGAAAAAGCTACTAAAAACTGCTGTACAGCTTATCCTGTGAGGAAGAAAGGGGAGCCCCGAACTAGAGTGTCTGCGACCACTCGAGGGTCCAGGGAGGGGACCGAGGTTCTTTTCACTGGCGTAACTGCTGCTTGGTCATGCCAGTAAATACAAGTAAGTGTAGAGAAGTAAGGGACCAACATTCATGTTAGGGTCTTTGGGGGAGGGGACTGGCTGATGCTTGGGGCCAGCTTGCCATGAATCATAAAAATTCTTAAAACTAAATGAACATCCTCAAAAGAGAAAGCACTCCAGTCTCGCACACAAATGCATCCACTTAGGCCGCCCCCCCAGCCCCTTTCATGTGTGGCAGCCCGGGATGAGACGTCTTGCCTGGCGCGCACACAGCCGCACCGGAGCACTTCACAGGTCTTTAAAAGACCATTAACTTGTTAATGAGGCCTTGTTCTGTTTCACCTCTTCTGAGGCCCCTGCAGCTACTCTCTATGGCTGGAATCTCCCGGCCCCTGTGGAGCAGAGCCTCTCCGAGTCCAGGCTGCTGCAACGTGTTTGCTGACACTCTTGATTTTTTTTTTTTTATACTGGTACAATGTCTGCAAGGTCCGCGGGCCGCCAAGGAAGGCTTGCCGGGCCACTGGCGGCCCGCGGGCCGTACTATGAGTACCCCTGCAGTGGACCTTTGTACTTACTACCATTCCTATGTGATTTTACAGTTTATCTGTTTGTATCTCTTCCTTGAGTGACTTTACAACTTGTACATTTGCAATTTTTTTTCCTGTTTATATCTCTTATGTAACTCATGTAATCCAAAGTCCTTATGTAACGCAACTGGTTCTTTTGTAAAGCGCTCTAACACCTTCGGGTAATGTTCCGCTATATAAAATCGCATTTAATAAAATAAAATAAATAAAATTAAATTCTGCAATCCTGCTATGTAGTTTGGTTCCAGTTGCTATGGCACTGGAAACACTCTAAACCAGGACACCACATGTAGCTCCCTAGTTACAGTTTCATTATGTGTGACATTTTTTCTATGCATTTATGTGTGAGATTGACATCCCATATGTGTGACACTTAGAGTGACACTTCATTGTGAGTAGAACAAAGCTGTGATGCCAGGTCATTTATTTCATTTTACTTTGCGTGTTTGTATAGCGCAGGCTTTACCCAAAGGTGTCAGAGCGCTTTACAATAGAACCAGTTACATTACATAAGGACTTCAGAGTACATGAATTATATAAAACATACAGAGAGAAAAACTCTAAACTCACATAAGAATGGTAGTAAGTACATACGTCTACTATAGATACTAGCTGTTAGAGTGACATACATACAAGTTGCAAGTTCACTCGAGATTACATTTTAAGAACAGTTGAAGCGATGAGGGTTCGACAAGTACATATTACATATTTACACAACTGATCTCGTCATTGCTGGGGTTCTTGTGGTGCTCGTTCAGCCCGTGAAGAGCATGCTCTTCTCACCATTGCTGGGGTTCTTGCGGTGCTCGTTCAGCTCGTGAAGAGCATGCTCTTCTCACCATTGCTGGGGTTCTTGCGGTGCTCGTTCAGCTCGTGAAGAGCATGCTCTTCTCACCATTGCTGGGGTTCTTGTGGTGCTCGTTCAGCCCGTGAAGAGCATGCTCTTCTCACCATTGCTGGGGTTCTTGTGGTGCTCGTTCAGCCCGTGAAGAGCATGCTCTTCTCACCATTGCTGGGGTTCTTGTGGTGCTCGTTCAGCCCGTGAAGAGCATGCTCTTCTCACCATTGCTGGGGTTCTTGTGGTGCTCGTTCAGCTCGTGAAGAGCATGCTCTTCTCACCATTGCTGGGGTTCTTGTGGTGCTCGTTCAGCCCGTGAAGAGCATGCTCTTCTCACCATTGCTGGGGTTCTTGTGGTGCTCGTTCAGCCCGTGAAGAGCATGCTCTTCTCACCATTGCTGGGGTTCTTGTGGTGCTCGTTCAGCCCGTGAAGAGCATGCTCTTCTCACCATTGCTGGGATTCTTGCGGTGCTCGTTCAGCTCGTGAAGAGCATGATCTTCTCGCCTCGACTGGGGTTCTTGCGGTGCTCGTTTAGCCCGTGACGAGCATGCTCTTCTCACCATTGCTGGGGTTCTTGTGGTGCTCGTTCAGCCCGTGAAGAGCATGCTCTTCTCACCATTGCTGGGGTTCTTGTGGTGCTCGTTCAGCCCGTGAAGAGCATGCTCTTCTCACCATTGCTGGGGTTCTTGCGGTGCTCGTTCAGCTCGTGAAGAGCATGATCTTCTCGCCTCGACTGGGGTTCTTGCGGTGCTCGTTTAGCCCGTGACGAGCATGCTCTTCTCACCATTGCTGGGGTTCTTGCGGTGCTCGTTCAGCTCCTTAGGAGCATGATCTTCTCGCCATCACTGGGTTCTTGTGGTGCTCGTTCAGCCCGTGAAGAGCATGATCTCGCCATTGCTGGGGTTCTTGCGGTGCTCGTTATGCTCGGCCTCCAGGGTGCTCTTGCACTCACAGGCGTTGATCTAGGGACTGGAGGGATCCCCGAGCTGGTGATGGCCTTAGGGGCTAGAAGGCTGAGTGGTGATGGGTGAAGGTGGCATGCTGGACCCCGGGCTGTTCTTGAGCCGTGCTGGGCTCCAGCTGTGAGAAAGGGTGCAGCTTGGTGCTGTAGGGCACGGAGGCTCCATAACCGGTGTAGGGGGGTACATAAATGGAGGAAAGGTAGTCATGTGTTCGGTGCTGTGGGAGAGAGACTGGGGTAGTGGGAGCCGGCCAGTCTGCAATGTGACCAAAGTGACCCCTGAGTGGGGTCGTCTTCCTCAAACGCACCACTATAGCCGCAGGTGTAATCAGGGTGGCCCGCGATCAAAGGGAGACACCATCTTAGTCCTGGTGCTAGGGCTGTAGCCAGGAGGTATTAAGGGGGACGGATCAGGGTGGGGGCTGGCCGATCAATCCACAGCAGCAGCTGTAATCGAAGAAATATTATTAAAAGCCCACTTTGTGCAAGTAATTTTGTATAAAAAATATACTGTTGTTTTATTTTTTAGAACCAAGCAAGCCTGGCACAGGTGAGCATTAAATACTTTACATTAATAATTTGCTGAATGTAGAGCACTTTGCAAATGCAGTGGAAATTGTACTTTGTTTGATTTACAGGGAATGAAGTAGGTTGAAATAGTAAGAAAATACAGTGCATTGAAATGAATAGGCTTTTTCAGTAAATTGCAGGTAAATTACTTTTTACGTTACTTTTCTAACTAAGTGCTAGATACATGGATTCAGCACTGGGACACTTCCTGCAAACAGGTAAGTAAATATGTTTTGGTTATTTGTGCAATTTTTAAAGAATATTTTTAGATTTCAAAACTCCTTACTTAGAAACATTTCTAGGAGAAAATTCTCAATGTTATCCTATGGAGGAAAAACAAGTTTTTGGTTCAAAGGTAAGTTATCGACTGAGGGAGTTAAGGTTCTGGAGTTAGACTCAGGGGTCCCGCTGGGTCAGTGATGTACTCTTGTTACACTCTCAGGGGCACTAGGGCGGCCAGTAGAAAAGTGTTGAGGCCCGATGTTATCCAAAAGGGGATAGGGGGCCTCTGGTTGGTGGCTGCTAACGAGCAGGCTACTGGGTTGTGGGAGCAAAGCTCCCAGGGTTTAGGTCAGGGCAGATGGGGAAACAACGTAGCACAAAAGGTGCACCCTCAGCGGCACTGAGGCGCCCTGTTGTTTCCAATGGAGAACCTCTGGTTTGCAAAAGCACTGCAGGCAGGGAGGCAAAGGACAACTGGGTGCGACCACCACTTCAAGAGGTAAGTTGGGAATTTTGGGGTTGGTTAGGCACCGTTGGTTTGGGCACCCAAGGCCTTGGGGCGTTGGTTGCCTTTTGGGGTCGGATCCTCTTACCAGCTCCGGTCGCGGTTTGGGGGGCATTCTGGATTTAGACTGCAGGCGTCGGCTGGAGGTTTGAGGCAGGTCAGGGGTCGCCGGATCCCGGTTCAGGATCGCCGTGGTGACCTCCTCGTGGTGTTTGCCCACTCAAGCTCGGGCCGTGGATGGTGGGAGCAGAGTGGGGCGGATTCTCTGTTCCTGGCTGCTGCCAGACGTTGCAGTTGAACACATCCTGTGTTCACGGGAGAAGCAGTCTTTGGAAGTGAAGGCAGGCAGTGAGGTTGCTGGATGCCGGACACACCAGGATTTCGCAGAAGCAGGTTCGAGGGGAGGCAGGTCGGTAGGGCTGGGGCTAAGTCAGCTGGCGTCTTCCTCTTGTTAGCTCTGCATGGTTCTTCGGTTCTTCTTCTCATCTTTCTTCTTGTCGTTTCTGGATCTGAGGAAGCAAGGTTCAGGGTGCCCCTAAATACTAGATTTAGGGGTGTTACAGGTAGGTAGAGGGCAGGGACCAATGGGTCCCTGCCCTGCGGTGGGTACACACCCTATTGTGCCATCCTTCAGTGGTAGGGGGGCATTAGCCTGTCCCTGATTGGTTGGATCCCCCATCTTCAAGATGGCGGGGACTTGGAGTTGTGCTTCATGTCGCCTCCCCACCTGAGGGGTGGAGTTGGCAGAGGTGGGCACACCTCTCTCCCTCACTTGTTTTTCCTGCCAGTTCTCCGGCTGAAAGTGGGGGGGCAGAACCAGTGGGGACCAGTTGCTGAAAGCAGCAAGTGGTCCGGGGAAGCTCACAAAGGCAGCATCCCTTTGAAGCTTCCCCTTCATGCACCCGGCCCATCCTGCGGCAGAAGGTGTGGCACCTCGTCCTAGGATGTGCATTTTTTCAGGCCCCCAAGATCAGCAGGCTCTCGACCCAGGGGTCCAGAAACATGTCTGTTGATGGCAGCCTACGAGCAGCCACTCATTCGGGACACTAGACGTTGGTTGAGTTTCAGGGGGCAGCTCTAAGATGCCCTCTGCTGTGCATGTTACATTAAATCCCACACTGGCATCAGTGTGGGTTCAATGTGCTGAGAAGTTTGATATCAAACTTTTCAGTTTTCAGGGTAGCCATTATGGTGCTGTGGAGTTCGTAATGAGAAACTCCCAGCACCATATACTCTTAATGGCAGCACTGCACGTACAGTGTCTAAGAATGGACTTAGACTGTAGGGCTCATGCCCTTGTACCCTCACCACTGGCAGAGGGCACCCAGCTAGAGGGGTGACTGACCTATGCCAGGGCAGTGGGTTGTAGGCATGGCACACAGGGATGTCGACTCTTTACTTTGTTCTGCACCAAGACACTCAGCCTGCAAAGTCAGTGTGTGTGTGTCAGGGCACAGGGCTGCAGCCCTTAGAGGTCTTCCCTGGTCACAGTGCCCTGGGTACCTGTGGTATTATTTACCAGGGGCTGACCTGTGGCCAGATATGCCAATTGGGTTAGTTTTGGGTAAAGAGCACAGGCCCTGGGAACATGATTAACAGGGACCCAGGGGACATCAAGTCAAAGTGCATCAGTGGTCTGGCTAAAAGTGGTGGGGTTACTGCAACAGAAACCCACTTTCCTACAGAGACCGATTGTCACTTGTCATTTTTAACATTGACCACAATGGACATTTTAACTGTATTATTTTGCACTGACTTCCTATTATTCTAAAATCCATAACTTCGGTTATATGTATCTGATTCTGTTTGTTTTGGTGTCTAAATTAAAATAAGAGTCTGCTTTATTTTTATAAATTGGTGTAGGATTTCTTTCGATTTGTGTCAATTACTTATCGTCCATGATGGTGCTCTGAAATTCTTAACACATGTTCCTCTAATAAAGCCTGGCTGCTCTTTGCCACACTACCAGGACTGAGCTAAGGATGTATTAGTGTGATTAGAAGGACCACCTTTGGAGTTTGTGAGAGTATTGCATGGTAAAGCCGAACCAACCAGGGCCGTTTCTACCATTAGGCAGGATTAGGCGGCCGCCTAGGGCGGCAGATTGGCTAGGGCAGAAAAAGGGGGAGAAATTGTGTAGGCCTTCTAAAATTCCACATCACGTGATGTCAGGTTTGATGCCAGGGACAGGGGCCGTGTGCGCCGCGATCTATGCTGTGCCAGCATGGCTGTGCTGCACGTGTCATCATGGGTCATCACGGGTCACAGTACAGACAGAGAGGCAGAGAAACAGTTCTGTGGTATTGGGTTTCGTCAGGTCTACATACTCTGTAAAAAACTCTCGAACACCATAGAATAGAAGTTGGCACGGAAACTGGAAATGCAAAAGACAAGTTTATTAAGACCCCATGGGGTGGTGGTACATTCCTACAGCACCCTTCGGTAATGCAAGAAGTATCACACCGAACATCGGTGTGCGACCTCTTTTATACAAGTTAAACAGCAATAAAAAGGTAGGCGGTATACTTTTGCACAGTTTAGGTACACATAAGGGCATTTTTGGAACACAGCCAACATGTGGGAGGAGTCTAGTACCACTGGTCAGTTTCAGGGAACATTCCTGAGAGGTGACCACTCATTAATCTAAATGTTCGAGTACGCATGCGTGAGCTTGACCAGTGCTAAAAATAGCCTGTTGCTGGGCAAGTTAAATGGTCATTGGTACAGAGGAAGGACAAACGGGCATGCTGACCACAAGGCCGCATGTTCATACAAAATGGAAGCCAGGGAATACAAAATGGCCCCCGCAAGTTTGGTCAAGTTAAACACGAAAGTTCGTGTAGCTGAGCTAAATGCTAACCCAATCACTGCCAAATTACGACAGACGGCGCTTTTAGCATTTAGCTGAAGCTACCTCATAATGGACGTAATCAGGATACTCGTCATCAATATTAATCATCATTATTTGCATCAGTTCTTTGTTAATCATTTGCTCATTTTTGGCAATAGCTCGTTTGGACGGAATGCAGGCTGTAATACATACAGAACATAAGGTAGGGCCACATTGAATACATAAACAAAGGAAGAAGAGTATTCCTATAATAGTATAAATAATAGAAAATTGTAACTCGTATTCATTTTTCCTCTGAGGCGGAAAGCCGGGGGATCTCTATCTCACTCTCTTGTGCCTGATCAGACGCTGCTGAATAATAGCGCGTTTTTTTACACTTTGTAAATATTTTAATTGTTCATTTTTAAATCCACTGCCCCACCTCGGCGCGAGATTAGCGTCGCACCGAGGCTAAAATACAGGCTCCTCCTGTCCTCGGCGCGTCTGAACTTACGCGCCGACAACACCACTCGACCCACCTTAGCCGCCATCTTGAGGGAGGTAAGGGTTGCGGGCTAGTGGTTCGAACCCTCCCGCCCTCCCAGACTACTTAAGGGGAAGTCACTTGTTCTTGTGCAAAAATTGTAACTCGTATTCATTTCTCCTCTGAGGCGGAAAGACGGGGGATCTCTATCTCACTCTCTTGTGCCTGATCAGACGCTGCTGAATAATAGCGCGTTTTTTTACACTTTGTAAATATTTTAATTGTTCATTTTTAAATCCACTGCCCCACCTCGGCGCGAGATTAGCGTCGCACCGAGGCTAAAACACAGGCTCCTCCTGTCCTCGGCGCGTCTGAACTTACGCGCCGACAACACCACTCGACCCACCTTAGCCGCCATCTTGAGGGAGGTAAGGGTTGCGGGCTAGTGGTTCGAACCCTCCCACCCTCCTCCTCCACTTTTATGTATAAAATCAGCAGACCATCCCGACCGCGCAGCGGGCGGGCGCGCCGATAGCGCGCCGAAGGCACGCCAAAGGCAAGCCCATCTGCGCCCGTCCGCGCCGGGACCGGGCCTAGGGCCACAACCCCTGTCCAATTTGCTCCAAACGACATTCGGACTTATACCCAAAAACGCTTACAGATACTCCGGCCACCACCTAACACATGTTGTATAAGAATAGATCCTTCTCTTGCCCCTATCCACCTTGCCACACATTGCTCTTACTGTAATTCCACAATACCTATACAACTGCCCCCTACCAATATTAACCAAGCAAGGAACCTAAAAGAGGAGGTTACTACAGTTGCTTTGATTAATGCCCGCTCACTTTGTAAGCATAGGCAAGAGATTGCAGATCTCATAATCGATGCTAGACTGGACATTCTTTTTGTCAAAGAAACATGGACGGATGAGTCATCCGAGCCAGATCTGGCCATAGCAGTACCTGAGGGATACAAAGTCTATCGTCAGGACAGAGTTAGGAAAAAAGAAGGTGGACTGGCTATCATAGCCAGAGAACGGTTCCCTGTTAGAACGAACCTAATTCCATCTACCTTCTGTGAATCTATGCAGTTCGACATTAAGCTATCAGCCCTTTTTAATTTTAAAGGAATACTGATATATCGCCCCCCTGGAACGAAGACTGGATTCCTTGCCAATATCAACACTATAATGGAATCAGTCGTCACTGAAAGTTCGCTCACGGTCCTAGGTGACCTGAATTTTCATTTGGACCAAGGCAATCAAACTGATACAGCCATGTTAATCTCTGATATTGAAATATTGGGGTTAAAACAATTGGTCACTTTCCCTACCCACTCGGCGGGCCATATCTTAGATGCCATATTTTCTAACGTCGAAGGCCTCCAAATAACCAATATCCTTCCCATGCCGTGGACAGACCATCATGCTATACTCGCCAAGCTAACTATTAACACCCTTCCTAACAAAAAATTAGCCCCAATATCTCAAAAAATTTTTAAAGACTGGAAAAATATAAATCAGGATGACCTCAGAACAAGCTTGGACCAAACCAGCCCAATCATTTCCACTGAACCTAATTCTGCATTACAACAATTTCAGTCCTGGTTGGGTCAGGCAACGAACCAACTAGCTCCAACTAAACTAATATCTAGAAATAGAGCTAAACCCACTGCCCCGTGGTATACCAATGAATTGAGGGCACAAAAACAAATGAATAGGAATAAAGAAAAGCTATGGAGGATCACCTACGACACAGCTAGTAAAATATGCTATAAAGAGTCACTGGCACTTTATAAAGTTATGATTACAAAGGCGAAAAAAGCTTTTTATTCAGATCAAATTTATAAAGCAAAAAATTCAAGCAGACGACTGTATCAAATTACCAAATCTCTGTCAGGTAATACGCCAGATCTTACTCCCCCCCCCATCACAAGCATTATGTGACTCTCTGGCCACATACTTCTTCACTAAGGTTGACGATATTTATCGAACTTTCTCTGCCAAATTACCTCCAAGGAGAGGCAATCCCCCCATGCCACCTTCGGCAAATATGTTTTCTGGCTTTCAAGCAGTAACAAATGACCATATAAGAACAATTGTGTCAACAATAAAAACAGGATCGGCTCTGGACCCTTGTCCTTTTTCAATTCTCCCGCCTGTAATGGAGTCTATTATTCCAGCACTTACCCAAGTCTGCAATTCAATTCTGCTTTCAGGTATATATCCAGACCCGCTAAAAAATACTTTATTAAAACCTTTACTAAAAAAACCTTCCCTTGATAAAAACGACCTGAAAAACTATAGGCCCATTGCGAGTCTCCCATTCATGGCCAAAGTAATTGAAAAGGCTATGAATGTCCAGTTATCTGAACACATCGAAAAACATCATCTTCTGGATGACACGCAATTCGGTTTTTGGAAATACCATGGGACCGAAACAGCCTTGATAAAGGCTGCTGATGATATCAGGGCAATCAGGGATCAAGGGGGGACAGCGATCCTGGTAATGCTGGATTTGTCCGCAGCCTTTGACACGGTCGACCACACCATCTTGGTCGACCGTGTCGAAAGGATCGGCATCTGTCATTCTGCCAAAGACCTGCTTGCCTCTTTTTTAGCTAACAGAACGCAAGCGGTCACTTTAGGACCTTTTCAATCGGTGCCACAATCATCACCATGTGGAGTTCCTCAAGGCTCATCCCTTAGTCCGACACTTTTTAACATCTATGTGTCGGACCTTGCTAATGTCATCAAAGCACACGGGATGAGCCTAACCTCCTATGCTGACGATACACAGTTGGTGTTAGCCATCAAAGGCGATGGAGCTCAAGTGGCAAAGAAATTTAATAAGGGACTGCTAGACATAGGAGAATGGATGGCCACCAACTGTTTAAGGTTGAACTCAGATAAAACTGAGGTGGTCATTTTTGGACCTCTTCTCCCAATCTGGCCATCAAGCTGGTGGCCAGAAACTTTTGGCACTCCCCCGAGCCCAACAGCCAAGGTCAGGAATTTGGGTATCATCTTCGACTATGGAATAAATTTTATGGACCATGCAAAAAAAACAGCATCCACAGCTCATCACAAATTGAAGATGATTAGGAAGATTCGCCCTTTTCTCCCAGAAACAGCCATCAAGACCTTGGTCAGCTCCTTAGTGTTGTCTACTCTGGACTACTGCAACGGTTTATTCCTTAACGCACAATCCAGAGTCATAAGGAAGCTACAATCCATTCAGAATGCGGCAGCTCGCCTGCTCTCTGGAAAAACAAAATATGAGCCCACATCAAAAATCATAAAGGAATATCATTGGCTTACGATCCGGAATACAATACATTTTAAATCCTTATGTATAGTTTATAAGGCACTGAATAATCAAGGTCCACATTTCTTGAAAGAGCAACTCCAACGCTACAAACCAAGTAGATTGCTACGATCAGCCACCCTCAATCAGCTAATCGTTCCACGTGCCAAAACAGTGTCCTGGGGCGATCGCCGCTTTTTGGTGGCTGCCCCGAAACTGTGGAATACTCTTCCCCAAAATATCAGGCAAAGTTCTTCTCTTTTTCATTTCCGTAAACTTCTAAAAACTTGGCTATTTGACCAATGACTCTTCATCATGGTTTAAGCTCTCTTCTTTACGAGCAAGTGCAGTTTAGCGCCGAGACGCCTACGGGTATTTGTTGCGCTCTAGAAATGTCAAAAAATAAATAAATAAATAAATATAATCATACACAAGATAGTCAGCAATTTCCAACCCCAGGTACTGAGCAAAGTCCATAACCAATTAGAGAATGTCCATGTACCATTTTCAGGATGAATTTCAGCAGCAATTTTATGCAATTTAGAAATGGCATCATACACAGAAGGCAAATTATCTGGGACGTACACACAACAACTACTACCGATAATGCGGCATGCACCCCCACGATCAGCTAATACTACATCTAGAACCATTCGGTTCTGAAGCGTCACAATTCTGGTAATTTAGAGTTCCTCAGTTAAGTTCCCTAAGGCAGAGGCAGTTTCATTAGCAACAGCTTCCACAACCCGTGTTAGCCGTCTTATTTTCCTGCTGTTTAAGGCAGCACCAACAAAGGAAAACAGGCCTAAATTAAAATCCACATATTGCTGTAAAGAGGTGTCAGTTTGATTGACATTCTCAATTTCTAATGTTCTCTTAACCCTATTTAATATAAAATCATGATATAATACAAAATCATTATGATACATAGGTGGTGCAATGAATACAGGGGGCAGCACGCAAGATATATAACAAGTTCCTAACCACCCAATGGGAAGACGATGATATCCTTTATTTCCACAAATAAAATAGGTATTTCGTGAGGCTACAAAGGCAATACCATTTGATGTGTCAAATGTTAGAGTAATAGTACATTCACTCTTCCCTACCGGAATAGTACCTTTATTACGCACATATAATTCGGCCTTGGTATCAATAACAGTAATCACATGTAAACTGGACATATTTGTAATTCTTTGATTAGTGAAAATACGAGGCGTGGATACATTGTCCGGTCGATATTCTTCCCATTCAAATTTAGTTCCTTCTGCCTGTGGGTAGCCATCTCTATCATTATAACAAACTTTGTTAAGTCGAAAGAGTAGTCCACCTTTTGTTGGCCATCTCAAGGTAAAAAGAAGAGTGTACCAAGCATTACAAGAACCATTATGAGAAAAAGGAAGAGGAATAAGTGGAGTTCCTCCTTTCTTCTGATGTCCAGGCAACATTCCACATACCCAACAGTTCGAAGTGTTCGTCATATTATGAGTATGATGTAGAATCTGAATGAAGCTGTTATTTAAGTAAGTCTGTCTATGTCTCTCTTCATGATAAGGCAGAGTAAAATGAAAATGTTCAGATGGGATTGGAGTGGTAGGCAGTAAATATTCTCTTGCCGGAATCAATCGTTCTACGATCCAGGCTATTACTGTTATTACCACTATAGTCGTAACAAAAAGCACTGCACCAAGAATTCTTCTGTTTCTCGTCGTAGTAGGTGCCATAGTTCAAAGAACAAAAGATTCAAAACAAAGCTAAAAAATATAAAATGAGTGCTGAGCTCCGAGGTAGCCGCTGGTTTCTTCTCCGAGATTCAAGACGGGTGTCGCTACACTGGACAGAACTGATCCCTCCCCCTTGATATTCTCGGCTTCCGTTTTCACAAACCTCAGAACGGTAACTCAACCAGTCTCGCACAAAAAAAAACCTACTTTCTTTGATGTAGGTTATACTTTGCTCCACCAGAAGCAGTGTGGTCCGGGAAGGCTCCCTCCGATTCGTGAGGCGTAGTAGCTGGGCTCTTCTCTGCATCCAGGATGTCTCGATAATCAGACAGCACCGCAGGATTCACCAGGTCCGGAGAGACACGACGACAGTGAGTGGAATGTACCCACCGCTTCTTATTCGTGACTCGCACAGCCGTCCGGGTTGCCAGCAATACATGTTCAGGGCCACGCCACCTTGGCTCCAAACTGCTGGATCTCTCGAACGCTCGGATCATCACATGATCCCCAGGACGGAGATCGTGAGCCTCTCCAATGGAATTGTCGGGGAGCGCTTCTCGAACCTGTTGATGAATAGAAAGTAAATCATTTGTTAATCGTGCCAAATAATCGTTCATCATTATACAAGGCACATCATGTACTAAGCGAGGCTTAGGGACTCCCCATATATTCATTGGCCTTCCAAACACCACTTCATAAGGTGTGAGGCCAGATCGGGAATGTGGCACTGATCTAATAGACACTAATGCCAAAGGCAAAGCGTCCGGCCATTTCAAAGACGTGGATGCCACGATCTTTGCTAACTTCAGCTTCAGAGTTGCATTATATCTCTCTACTAGACCTGCTGACTGTGGGTGAAATACAGCGTGGAATTTTTGTTTAATTCCCAATCCCTTCAGGACATACTCCACTATTTTCCCAACAAAATGAGGACCATTGTCATTCCACAAAAATTTACAAACACCATAGCGTGGGAAGTACTCTTTGAGTAACACCATGGCTGTTGTCAATGCAGTATTATCCTTCGTGGGGTAGGCCTCTATCCATTTACTGAAGGCACACACCACCACTAAGACATACTTCAAATTATTACAGCGCTCAAGCTGGATGTAATCCATTTGCAGTACTTCGAATGGTGCAGTAGGTGGAACAAACCCTCCTTTAGGAGTATAAGTCCCTTTTGCAGGATTGTACTGTAAGCATATCAGACAGGTTTGCACTACTCTCTTAGCCGTGCTGGCAATCTCAGGATGCTCCCATACTCGTGTAAGCAATTTAGTAATTGCAAGAGCTCCAACATGTGCCAGCCCATGTGTCATTTGAACCATTGCTTGCAAATAAGCGGCAGGCAATTTCCATCTCTCCATATCTTTGCTACGCCAACAACCCTCATCATCCAACACTCCCTCTGTTGCCCAGGTTTCAAGTTCTGCTTCAGATGCTGATTTTTGTATGTCTAATATTTCCTCTCTGGCATCATGCCATCGTTCAGCCTGTGATTTCACCACATATATAGGAGGGACATTCTGTAACATCGCAGTCTCTCTCGCTATGCGATCTGCAAAAGCGTTTCCTTGTCCAATTTTGTCTGTCACCTTCTTGTGTGCACTACATTTGACTATCGCCACTTTCTTTGCACACAATAGCGCATTCAGGAGATCACATACCAATTCTCCATGCATAATGTGTACTCCATGCGAGGTCAGAAACCCTCGCTCCTTCCAGAGTAGGCCGAAATCGTGCACTACTCCAAAAGCGTAACGACTATCAGTCTAGATATTCACACATAATCCAGCACTTAACTCACATGCTTTCGTTAAGGCTATCAATTCAGCTGCTTGGGCCGATTTTTGCGGTATTCGTGCTGTTTCTACCACTGTCTTAAGTGTCGTGATCGCATAGGCTGCGGAAGTTGTACCATCTGGCAACTTTAAACACGATCCATCAACCCACAGTTCCCCATCTACATCTGGAAGTGGCGTATCCTGTAAGTCGATACAACCCTTTGTTTGTTCTTCAGTCAGAAAAACACAATCATGATGTTCTTCCTTCTGGGTCTCAGCAACAGGATATGGCAATAAAGTAGCCGGGTTCAAAGTGGCGCACCTCTTCAGTGTAATATGTGGTGCCAACAGCGTTAGCTCATATCCTGTTAAACGAGCACTAGTTAGATGCTGTGTTTTCGTTTGGTTCAATAAAGCATCTACCGCATGGGGAACTAACACCAACAATTTGTGTGACAAAACTATCCCCTCACTCTGTCGTATTGCCACAGCTGTTGCTGCGACTGCTCGAAAACATCCAGGCAATCCTCGAGCCACAGGGTCGAGTACTGCTGAGAAGTACGCACAAGCCCTCTGTTTATCTCCGTGTGTCTGCACTAAGACTGACAATGCGCACCCATCCTTCTCATGTACATATAGTGTAAAGATCTTTGTATAATCCGGTGTACCTAACACTGGTGCAGAACAAAGAGCTTGTCTCAATTGTTCAAAAGCATTTTGACATTCTTCTGTCCATTCAAGGGGAATTGGTGTAGTTTTGGACAACAACGCTAGCAAAGGTTTTATAATGTACGAAAAACCTAGTATCCACTGCCTACAAAAGGACGTCAAACCTATGAAAGCACGAACATCTTTCTGAGTGCAAGGGACTGGCGTATCTAAAATTGCTTGAATTCGGTCTGATGTCAATGCACGTCCCTCCTTAGACAAAAGATGACCAAGGTAGGTCACCTTTGGTCTACAATATTGCAACTTCTTCCTCGAGACCTTGTGATTATTCTTGGCAAGAAAAGAAAGTAGGGAGAGAGTACTCTCCTCACATTGTTCCTGCGTGTCTGCTGCAAGTAAAATGTCATCAACATATTGAATAAGAGCCACCCCAGACTGTAAATCAAAGGAATCAAGCTGCCTTTTTAAAGCCTGGCTATAAATGCTAGGGCTTTCTGTATAGCCTTGAGGAACTCGACAACATCTATATGATTTGTTATTTAATGTGAAGCCGAAAAGATATCGGCTATCGGGATGTATGGGAATCGAGAAGAAAGCATTCTTCAAATCGATAACATTAAATGTAGTGGATGTAGGTGGAATCAAAGTAAGTAAAGTGGTAATGTCAGACACCACCGGGTACTGGGGTACGACTATCTTATTAATTTCCCTCAAATCAATAATGAAACAATAGATCTTAGTGTCTGTGTCTTTCTTGAGGATCGGAAGAATTGGGCTGTTACAAACATTATAGGG
Source organism: Lissotriton helveticus (assembly GCF_964261635.1). NCBI lineage: Eukaryota > Metazoa > Chordata > Amphibia > Caudata > Salamandridae > Lissotriton > Lissotriton helveticus. Next base: position 1,953,541,423 of record NC_136068.1, read on the forward strand.
GACTTCCTCCACCACCCCTGCCTCAATCAGGTCATTTACGATATGTGTCAAAGCAATTTCACCGTCTCTGGAGATTTTGTACTGTGGTATGCAAGGCAAAGACACTCCCTCCTTCACAGTAATACGTACGGGAGGGATAATCATTTGTCCCACATCAGTATCAGAAGTAGCCCATAAAGTGCTTGGAAGAGAAGCTAACGCATCGGCCTCCTGCATGAGGCACGATCTCTCAACCTCTGGGTAGTTCTCATTCAAAATAACCCGTACCCCTTTGGGGGCACAGCGTATAGTTGCTCGAAAATGTTTAAGCATATCAAGTCCCATAATATTATCTGGTGTGTTTGGAGATAACAAAAACGGGCATGGGGTAGCAAATTTATCAATGTGAAATGTAAGGGGTTGAGACAATGGGCTAAAAGAAGGTGTTCCATCGAACCCTATTGATGTAATCGTTTCGCCAGACAGGGGAGCCCTTGGAACCAAGTGTTTGGACAGAGCGCTATGAGTAGCTCCTGTATCGACCAGAAACTGATCAGTAGAACCCAAAACATGTGCTGATATATATGGACCCCTTTGATCGACTGGTACTTCAACCGATTCCACACCCCATCCTACGCAATCCTATGCATAAGTATTATCCTGAGACTCAATAGACTCTCCCTCAGCTATCTGATACTGATTCCGTCGATCAAAAGTATTATAATCAGCGTGACCACGACCCCTCGCTTCAAACCTACCACGATCATTCGCTCCACCCCTCGACCCTGAATAACTATTCCGTGACCTTCCACTTCCTCGACCACGCTGATTACGCTGTTCTCAAAGCACCGGACAATCTGAAGCCCAATGTCCAAACTGTTTACAGTATGCACACTGATCCTCGGAAATATCGGAACGAGCAGAAGACGTACCATACGAGCCTCGTCTACCCCTGTCATTCCCTCTCGACTGTGTAGCATAAACCTGAGACAACATCACCTTCGTCTTCAAATCCTTCGCTTTCTTATCACTACTTTCCTTAGCCTCCAATTCCTGTCGTTCATAATACTGAGCCATAGTCAATAAAGAAGCAGGGGTTGCCGTGGTCCATGAACTTTCACTAGTTTTTAAACGTTTTGCAATCTCCGGTAGGAGATTAGCCACGTACTTATCAACGAACAAATGCCTGCCCGTGTCCTCTGTTAATAATTGGCCACTGTAATCATGAAATGCTTCTTCAAAACGTGAAAAAAAGTCAGAGACCGATTCATCCTGTTTCTGTTTACAGGAAGCCAACATCGTCCAATCAATTTTCTTAGGGGGGACAAGTGTTTTTAATTTATTCAAAATAGCCGCCGGGAGATCTAAAATCACTTGACACGGCTTACATGCAGGTTCCCTATCCAAATCAGCTTGAGCTAAGTCCTTCCAACTTGCACCTAAAATCGCTCGATCATCAAACTTACGAATAGCTCTCCACATATCAGGGGGCAATATTAACCCAAAGAAAAGATCAATATCGACTAATGTCATAACACACGAAGAAATAGCACCTTCCACTCCTTCATAGAAAGCTGCTGGATTTTTGCGAGGGTCAGGCAAAGCATTCTTAAGTGTCATAACATCTGTTCTATTCCAGGGCGTATAAACCCAATTATATATAAAATAACCCTTCGCATCTTTAGACGTCTTATCATCATCTGTGCCTTGCCCTTTAGGAGGGACATACAAAGGCGCAGCTTCTCGCATAGGCATAACATGAACTGCAGCGCTCTTATCTGTTCCAAAGATAGGACACTCTTTCGATACTTCCGTTGATCCAGACGCAGGCGAACCCGATGCCTTTTTCGCCGCCCGTAGTCGTAACGTCTCATTCCGTAGCTGAACCAAACGCTGGAAAAACTCATCCGCATCTGTAAGAACAAAAATACCTTTACGTAAATGATCACGACCAACTGATATATCCTTAGGTTCCAACTCAGGTGAATAATGTCTAAACCGTTCAACAACTTCATCTCCTAAATGATCCAAAAAATACAATCGTTCTCTATCGGACCATTTACGCATAAGGCCATCAATCTCTGAAACAGTTATAGAATTAATATTAAGTTTACGAGCAAACCCGCGTAATTCCGAGGCTCGATCAGCACTTAGCCTGGTACGATTATCCTTCTGTTCATCATCGCCCGAGTCCTCATCCGGGGCCGCAGGCGGAACATACGGAGGCGGGCAACGATCTAGTAATGAAAAATCATCTAATTCATTAGTAAGGACAGGATAAAGAGGACATCGAATAGGAAACTGACCATTAATTTGCAAATTACGTTCTCGAATCTCCCTCTCTTTCTGTTCCTGCAATTCCTTTTCCTGCAACTGTAAAGCTTTATCACGAGCAGCCTTTCGCTGCTCTTTGTCCGCCAAGGCTTGTTCACGCTTCATTCGTTCACGCACCGCTTTCTTCCACATACGCACACAATCAAACATATCCTGTCTAGACCTGCGCTGAAACAAACACTGCTCCACATATTGAACCTTTCGCAAATCAAACGACCCATGTAGTGGCCATTGTAATTCATGATCAGTTTTCGTATATTTGTGCCACAATGTACTATACATAATGGGAGGAAGGCCAAATTTTATGTACATTTCACGATTAGGTGTCCCCTCTGGGGGAGCTGGCTGAGATTCATTTAATCGATAATTGGTACCATTTCCAAAGCAGCACATTCCTCGAAGTGTGCTGAGAACAGGCATGTCAAAATATCACGAAAACGCGATATTATATAAAATGGCACTTAAATATGTTTTACACACGGTGTGCCGTTCAAACAAATACAAAGTCAGAGAAATATCTCTACATGCCTGTCTATGTGAGGTGCACTCCACATATAACTCAAATCATAGGTCCAAATGTTAGCTAACTCAAACAAATCAAAAAGCCACAGTAAGTGTCAGTAGACTACCTTACCAATCACAAGCTTACCAAATATTCTCAAACGACCAGGTTCCAACTGCCAAGTTCCTTAATCGAAACAGCCAAACGGGCACTGCGCGACAACCCAACCGATCAGGATCTCAGTCGAGGACCGGCGCCACCTAGAAGGTCGGGTCAGAAGGAAAGGAAAAAACCCCGTGGGTGCCAAGACTCGGGTCACTCAGTGGCAGCATACGCGTCCATGGCGAGTTTCCAATCCTTCGTCGCGACCTCTCCTTCGGGCATCCGAGTCGTCGATGAGTCCCTTCGTGGTCGCCAATTTGTGGTATTGGGTTTCGTCAGGTCTACATACTCTGTAAAAAACTCTCGAACACCATAGAATAGAAGTTGGCACGGAAACTGGAAATGCAAAAGACAAGTTTATTAAAACCCTATGGGGTGGTGGTACATTCCTACAGCACCCTTCGGTAATGCAAGAAGTATCACACTGAACATCGGTGCGCGACCTCTTTTATACAAGTTAAACAGCAATAAAAAGGTAGGCGGTATACTTTTGCACAGTTTAGGTACATATAAGGGCATTTTTGGAACACAGCCAACATGTGGGAGGAGTTTAGTACTACTGGTCAGTTTTAGAGAACATTCCTGAGAGGTGACCACTCATTAATCTAAATGTTCGAGTACACATGCGTGAGCTTGACCAGTGCTAAAAATAGCCTGTTGCTGGGCAAGTTAAATGGTCATTGGTACAGAGGAAGGACAAAAGGGCATGCTGACCACGAGGCCGCATGTTCATACAAAATGGAAGCCAGGGAATACAAAATGGCCCCGCAGGTTTGGTCAAGTTAAACACGAAAGTTCGTGTAGCTGAGCTAAATGCTAACCCAATCACTGCCAAATTACGAGAGTCCGGTACGTAGGTATGCACCGAGGCAGGGGTGCGCCAGGGGGTGACAAGTGGGGGGACGCACAGCTGGCAACTAATAGCTCTCCTGAGAGTAAAAAGCGAGTGCGTGATCCAGTGCATCCGTCCCTGGACAGGCCTCACTCTGCCCCTCTCAGCGGCGGGTGTTTCTGTTCTCAAAACTATACAAAAGGACTGCAGGGACTCCCTCCCCGATAAATATACACGTAGGGTTTTTCACGATGCCTTTCTACTCATGACAGCGCAGAGGAGAGTTAAACATTGAGGCACATGGCCTCATTAGACAGAGGAACAAAAAGCTGAAATATTCCGTGGAGCGGACGGACACGGAGGGCCTGGCAGAGTCACGGAGGTACAGGAGGACATATAGAGATAAGAACAAGAGCAGGTGCATATTGAGGTGGGTGGTGGGGGGGCGTGGAGTGGCAATGTGCAGATGGCAGCTGAGTGAGAGAGGAGGGTTGAGCGCAGGGTGGGAGGTGAGGAGAGGAGAGGATGAGAGAGGAGAGATGACATGACAGGCCTGTGGGCTGCACTTACCATCTGAGCTTTAAGAACTTACAGGCGATGAGGAGACCTGGCAGCCCCAAGGAGACCACTGGAAGGGGGAGCTGCAGAAGGACGAGGGCATTGGGAGGGAGGGGGGCTGGGATACAGAGACCGGGAAAGATACAGGGGGCTGTGTTAGGAGGGATGAGGGGAGGGGTGAGAAGAGATTTGCCTAAGGGGATTAGGGAGAAAGAAAAGAGGACGGAGGAGAGAACAGATCAAGGAGAGGAGGGCAGGCAGTCAAAGGCCAGCGGTTGTTTTTCGTGTCCTTCCAGGCATTCGTGCATTAGACGGGCTATCTGGAAGTGTGAATGTGAAAGAATTTAGGTTATAGAAGCATAATAGGGAGATTCAGGGTTATCGGTAATTCGGAAACAAAATTGCCCCGCTATTGTTTGAGACAATTCGCCATTCTAGGATATAATTAGGCCTGAGTGAAGGTTTCATTACAGCTGCAAAATCGCAAGTAATGAGAATATCGGCATTGCATGAATTTTATAAATTTAGTTTTGTTATTTTGCTATTGTAAAATGTTGCTTACTTTTCAACCAGAGGGCACTAGTTCAAGGAGAAAAGTCCTCGCAAGAACGTTAGAACTGCGGTTGAGATGCATTTGTTCTCAAACCAGTCTCCTGTTGGTATCTTTTGTGACTTGTTTTATTACCTGGAGAAAGCCCTTGTGTGTAAATTTCATTTGAGATACTGACCAAGAGCATTTTAGGAAATTTGCATCATTTTGTGAAATATTTGTAAAAGAGATGTCGATTTAGAAAACAAAAATCACAATTTCGTCGACCCCCAGCGTGAAGTGAACCTCCTAATTAGTGGTGAGAAAACTCTGCATTCTGGTTAAACTCCCTGTTGTTCTTCGTTGTTAATGGTAATGATAGGGAGTTGTGAATACTTTCGCTGTCAGTAAGGAGTGTACAACATGCAGCTAACCAGTCTTCATGCTACTAGCTCCAAATACAAGTTATTTTATATCTAATGCTTTTTATATCTAATTCTTCTAGCCTGGATGACAGGGGGAGAGTGTGATGGTAGTAAAAGGGAGGGGGCGGCATTTTTCAATTCTCGCCTAGGGCGGCATTTTTCAATTCTCGCCTAGGGCGGCAAAATACCTAGAAACGGCCCTGGAACCAACATCACCACATAATACTCTCCCTTCCTACACCTGTGAGCTCCCCAGTAACACCCTGTTACTGGGACAACCTCATTCTTATGGCGCCAGACTGTCAGACAGCGCGGACGCATCATGACTGGCCGATCAGGCTCCTACAGCAGCTGGGGGTGGTCAATGCCCAGACGTCGCTTCTGATTCCCTCTCAGCACGTGGAGTTTCTGGTGTTCCAGATAGATTTGGCCCTTTCACAACTGACCCGTCCGCTCAGAAAATGTAGTCGAGGATTTCGGTCTTGCAAGCATTGTTACGGATGCTGGGCTGTCCGTGAGGGACAGAGTTAGTCATGTGTCATCTGTGTCGGAGAGGATGTTGACGTTGTGAGAGTGGATGCTGCTCGCAAGGGGGATCATGTACGTGTTGAAGAGGGTCGGACTCAGGGAGATCCTTGCTGGACTCTGCAAATTAGGATGTGGCTTCCGATGTGAAGAGTGCCTGGTTGACTGGCTGGGTGCTTCCGGTCAGGAACGAGCAGATCAGCAGATTGCGGTCCTTGAAATCAAATGCTGAGCAGGCTTTGGATGAGGATGGGTTGGGGTGGGAGATGGTGTTGACTGCTGTGGAGAGGTTCAGGAGGATGGGGGCCGGCTTGTCCCACTGTCCTGGATCATGTAGATATCATCTGTGATGGAGATGAAGGCAGATTCAGTGCTGTGTAATGCCACGGAGTCGGTGGTCACTGGGGTATCGATAGGCATCTACTAATTAATTAAAGTGAAAGAGCTTTATTTCTATTGCTAGGATCATAAAGGCGACAAACGTTGTTCAAACAAATATCATATGAATACAAATATACACACTTACCTAGAAACTTTTAAAATAAACCCACCTCCAATATAGGCACTTTCTGGGACCAACCCCTCCAACAGCTCGTATACAATGAACACTTTTTTGACCAGGTATTTGAAAGTGCAAGTGCTATTACATATAAAATACTATTTGCAAAATAAAACAAATAATTAAAAGGCCTATAAACAGATCATCACTATTTTTAAAAAGTATACAAGGTTTTGAACAAGCCATTTGTGTGAAATATAAAATGCTAATCCAAGCTATTTCAATTACAATATTGTAATCAACCACCGCTTCTAAAAGAGGTATTACAGTACCTCTAAACAATATAGCTGATATATATTACAACTTTATGGAGTAAAAATTCAATTAAATAAATCCTGTATACAAAGTAAGAATCATCAGACACCAAAAGATTAAACTGTAGAATCAGGGACAAAGGGGCAAAACGATATCACGCCCCATATATAAAGGGAGGTGCTTAACCATTTGCTCCTAGGCACTTAGAGCGCCAGATCCAAACGGACCATACACATTTTGGAACAGCAAACACTATATCTCGTGTTGTATCTGTGCTTAATATTCTAAAAGCCTCCAAGTGCCTTCTGGTTCCCAAGGGTCTACAGATGGGCAGTGTCCATTTGTTTCTTTGGATAGTGAAAGCTGGACAGAAGAAAATTATATGTAATGACTCCGAAGCGCCTGGGTATGATGGACAAAAGTCATCTTTACCTGCTGCTTCAGACCGCTTACTGCAGAAAACCTTAGTTGGTAAAGATTTATATTTAAACTGAATATGCAGTTGACGTCCTCTCATCAGCCCTATTTCATCTATGGTAGAGTCACAGTAAGGAAGAGGTTTATGGTCCAGAAACTCCCCAGTTAGAGTAACTATACTTCCGGTGACCCTTGAAGCTGCCAAGGCTTCCCAATATATGCTCTTTAAACCGGCTTTGGAGACTAGAGTCAATTCTTCTGGGCTCAACCAAAATTTCCTCAACCCCAGTCTACCCAGCAGATTTTTCAAGCATTTGAGCCCTGGGATTTTCATAGCCTTCCATGGGATCATTAGCTCGCTTAGCGCCACACGATAAGATTATAGCGCTGGGGAGGTGCAGAACCTATGCCAGTAAGTCGGGTTCTACCCTCAGTGTTACTCTCTTAATTTCTTCTGTGCCAGGTCAAGATACTCTGGAACCAATGGGGCTATCAAGATGTTAATGAACTTCAAGACTTTGAGAAAAAAATCCTCTGCAGACTCCTAGTAGTACCCCCTTGTACCCCGTCCTTCATGGGACATGAGGAACTTGGGTAGGGTTAGATCTCTGATCTTATTGCTATGACCTCAATAACGCGATGGTTGAAAATATGGTCCCACCCCACGCCTCCGTTGAATCAGGTTGTCCTAGAGGACTATATGAAGCTTGATGGGGCCCTTGATATTTCATGGTTGGGATGCGTCTTAGAGCAGCTAACCCCTTCGTTGCTCGTGACGAGCTCAGCTCGCCATGGCATATGCCTCTCAGGTGCTCATGACGAGCTGAGCTCGTCATGACCACATCCATTTTTATTGCTGTCCAGCACAGGAGAAGAATATGATCAGCAGCGATTTAAAGATCCGAGGGCGTTCCGAGCTCTTTACACATCATAGGCTGAAGCATCCCCGTGAGCTGAGAGATATAAAATCACTCTTCTTGGCCCCGAGGATGGCAGAAAGGGAAAACGGGGAACTCTCTAAGCCCCCAATAAGACAATATTTAATATTGAGTCCAGGGACTCTAGGACAACCTTATTGGATGTGTATGAAAAACCTGCATCATTACTTTCTTTTAACCAAGTTTAGGTTTAATTTTATTCTCTGGTGTTTATCTGTCCCTGAGGGTTTCTCTACGCCAGGTACTTTAAAGCCTTGTTCTGGTGATCATTTCTCGGAACAAGACCTTATACATTTTATCTTTTTTTGTGACTTTTACTATAACCTGCAAAATAAATATATTTTTCCACTGTTAAGCCACTGTAATTTTGCACAAGTGAAGCCAGCCCTGATATGCTTGCAAATGCTGTCTTCACCTCTGATTTGCTTTGGAGTTGTCAGTTTTTTAACAGGAACGTTAAGACAAAGAAAAATCGTGCCCAAAGCATTAGTGTGCTACTTTCATCTCTTTGATGATATTCATCGACTTTTAGCACCAAGACATTTTAGAAAGTTTTGCTGTATTACATCAGTGGGCCTAAAACGTTTTGTATATGTATATCATATGATATGTGATCAAGCTTCAGGGGAAGCGAAACGCGTTATGGCGGACAGGCTGGGCGAAATAAAAGCACTCTAAATTTGCACTGAATTTCGGGTCTGCTTGAGGTAACGGGTTTTTAGGAACCCATTTGGTGCCAGGGGATAACACCCGAAGACCTCTGAGTTCTCCCTTGTTCCGGACCACAGAAACACTGAGTCTTCTAGTCGAGTCAGAGATCAAGTTTTATTGGCAGCTACCAAGTAACAGGTGTCCTAGAAGCACGACAAACACAGGTCATGTGTTCTCAGGAGACTGTTCGTTTTTACAGAACCAGCCTTCTCCTTATATACAAAAATAATAGCTGCAAGCAAGAATTCTTGAGTTTATGATATGGCTATACACATATTTCTACAATAATACAAAAGAGCGAAGTCATGTAGGCAAGCCCGTATTTTAGATGTCCAATTCGTGATAGATTACCCAGCCAAGCCCGGAACTCCCATCAGATATCGGTGAAGCCCCAATAAAAGAAGGTACCTCCTAGTCATAAAACTGGCCATAAACAGGGAACGCGGACAGGCGTGTGTGTAGAAAACACGATCTGGATGTAGTGAATGGTTTGTGGCATGTTATGCATTGATGCTATCGTATTAGGCCACTGGGCGAGGAGCTGCCCAAACAGGTTTGGCTGGAGGCAAGGGAGTCAGTTGGGACAGGTCAGGGGGGAGTCAGGGAAGGTGGACGTGTCCTTTTAGATCAAGCTCGGCCTTTAATTGACTTATCATGAGGGCAAGACACAAGATGGATACCGTTTACAAAATGGAGTCTGAGGGGTCGGGACGGAAACTATGATTCAGGGGTGTTAGCATGTCTCGATCATGACGCAAATGCATAGGAATGATGTCCTAATCATTATCGGTTCGTCGACACCAAATTCGTCATGGTACGTTGATGTTTCGGGACACGGGTATCGGACCTCGATACCGGGACAACAGTAGGGTCCAGAATTTCAGAACCACAGACCTTCTTTTGCCCTCATATAAGGCAATAATTCATGTTAATCCGAGTCTTAGTCTGTATGAAGGAATTCGTGGAGATGCTGCTGTAGCATCATTCTGTTGCTCAGTTCGTCCCTTGACACAGGCTTCCTTACACATGAGGTAGCACAAAGGCCACATAGTGCAGGAGCGCACTGTACACATAGACAGAACATAAACAGAAGTCCTAAGATCATCCCAATGAAGATCAGTGTTTTCCATCCCCATGTAGCGATCAGTTCCCAGAACCACCCTAGCAAGGACCAATCCCCTTTCTTAACGTGAAGGGAACCAGATATTTCATGTAGTTTAGAGATGGCCTGGTATACTGTCGGCGCATTATCAGGGATGAATATGCAACAACTGGATTGGATGACTCTACACACACCACCACGATCGGCGAGTATGATATCTAGGGCAACTCGGTTCTGAAGGGTCATAAGTCGATCCGACTGAAGTTCGGTCGTCAAATTGCCAAGGGCTCCGGCCGTTGTAATCACGGCGGATTCAACTATCCTCGATAACTGGCGAATATTCCTGCTGTTCCCCATAGGCCCCCAAAATGGCAGAAAACCCTTTGCGAAGTCAGCGAATTCCTGACCCGCGGTGTCGTCTTTACTCACGACACCTCTAGCTGTCCTTGTCCGATGGTAATCTGCTCTGGCCGTGTAGGTGGGAGGCAGCAGAAATGAGATAAAACATGTACCTGAGAAGTCAGGGGGCAACCAGGTGTAGGCTTGGTCATGGCAGACGAAATACGTGCCTTTGGCTGCTAATAGTATAGGGGAAGTTCGGGAAGCGAACACATATGTTTCCGTGCATATACTCTTTCCTAATTGTGCTTTGGGATCCCTACCGATACCTTGTAAACATAAGTGACCTCTGCTGGGTACTATCCAAACTGGGCGGGATTTCTTTGCTGTCTGGCTCTTACTCAGGTAAACCCCATATTTAGTTACGTTCCAACGAGTGTACGGAGTGAGTTCATCTTTGGGAATCGTAAGATAGGTGTCGAACTCTCTACTCATATTTCTTATCCCTGCTACTAGTGCCTTGTTACTGGAATCACTCTCAGTAGAACGGGTCGGGTATGGTTCTAGGGCGAATAGGAACATGGTCTGGAAAGCCCACAGAGAACCATAATAACTGAAAGGCAGGATGAAGTATGGGATACCCTTATCAGTCGTGTGCGGCATGAGTCCGCATACCCAACAGTTCGATGTGTTCATTATGGACTGGTGTAGGTGTAGAAGTTGAATGAAGGAGTTATTTACAAATTCGAGTCTTCTGGCAGACTCGTGTTCAGGTAGAGGGTGAAAGGAGTGTGTGGAGAGAGTGAGAGGAGGAGTTGGCCGAGTGTCATTTGAGAACAAGGAAACTTGAAAGACGAATAGGGTATAACCAGTCAAGAACATTGCTATGCTACACAACATAAAAATACATATTATCAAAAAACTTCTTTTGGCCAGTATCGGGCATAATTGTCTTTCAAAGTCCGTGAGTCTGGCAGGTCTCTTTACCCTAGGAAACTCCATCCTCTACTTGCTGCCCGCGGTGGTAGGTTGGTTCTGCCAGGGAGTGCGCTCTGTTCAGTCCGGGGTAACTCCCTTGGACCAACCAGAACCGTTGACCTAAACGTCCCCAGTTGCATTCCCCAGACTTCAACCGTGACCCTAGCAGCAGAACCGGATGGTGGTTCGAAAATCAAAAAATGAGCAAGTTCCCTGGGCGAGAGAGCTGAAAAGTCAAAAATAGTTCTTAGGGGAAAAGAAAATCACATTCGTTTGTTTTTATTAGTCTTTTTGTTTAGACCTTAAATTGTACCGTCGTTTTCCTGGTACGGTGTGGTCTTCAAACAATGTCTCAGGTTCGGTAGTGTCCAACTGCATAGACGGTGGCACAAGTCCTTGTAAAATATGATCACTCTCCTTTTCGGTATTAGTTTCTTTTAAACGTGCATCGCTGAAAGGGATGAAGCGACATATGGATTCTGTCTCGGAGTCGGCAATTCCTTCGTTGACCCACCGGTCGTATGGAAGGGGCAGAAGGACCCGTTTACAATGGGTCCCGTGCACCCAGTTCTTTTTGCCTTCCACCCGAACAGCTGATCTCGTGGAAAGAAGTACCAGGTACGGTCCGGTCCACCTCGGCTGTCCGTTGTTTGTGCGCTGGAAATTCCGCACCAAGACCCACGTGCCGGGTTCGATGGAGTGACCTGGATCGTCAGAGGCTGGCGGAGAGGAGCTGTGAACCTGTTGGTGTAAAACACGCAATTTAGTTGTTAATTCGCACAAATAGTCAAGCAGTACGGGGTGCTCTATTTCGCTGAGTTTCTTTGGCCTTGGCACGCCCCAGACGTTGGCTGGGCGGCCAAACACTATCTCATGAGGACTAAGTCCTAACCTGGAATGAACTGTCATTCTGGTTGACAAGAGTGCTAGGGGCAAGGCGTCAGGCCATTTAAGACCTGTACAGGCTTGGATCTTGGCTAATTTGAGCTTTAAAGTGCCATTGTAGCACTCTACTAATCCAGCTGATTGGGGGTGATTCGCAGAGTGAAACTTTTGTTGTATGCCTAAACACTCACACACTCTCTTCATCACGCGTCCTACGAATTCACTTCCATTATCACTCCAGACGATTCTAGGCATACCGAATCTCGGGAAGAACTCTTTGACAAGGGCTTTGGCAGTTGACAAGGCAGTATTGTCCTTAAGGGGGTACGCTTCCACCCACCTGGAGAAAGCGCAAACAACAACGAGCACATACTTCAGATTGTTGCATCTCTCCATGTGAATGAAATCGAGCTGCAAAACCTCGAACGGATACGTTGGAGGCGCAAAATGACCAGCTGGAGTTGGGGTTCCCCTACCGGGATTGTACTTCAAACACACCATACAGTTTCTGACCACATTCTCTGCATATTTCGGGATATTACCATTTTGCCATACTGGGGCCAATACTTTACAGATTCCTCTCGAACTAATGTGCGCAACTCCATGAGCCATGGTTACTACTGCAAGTACATATGCGTTAGGTAATAGCCATCGCTGGTGTTCTGACAGTTCGACCCAACAACCATTCGCGTCTAGTCTACCTTTACTTTCTCTCCATTCATTCACCTCTTTCTCAGTTGCCTCGGCTTGTATAGATTTCACGCTTTCAATGGTGTCCTCACACATTCCTACATCCGTAATCCATCTAGCGGGACCTACAACATACATCCGACTCATTGTGTTCCTTGCAGTCTCTTTCGCAACCTCGTCTGCAAATGCATTCCCGCGGCCAACATCATCTTGAATCTTTTTGTGTGTACTGCATTTCACAATGGCAACTTGTAGTGGCAAGGTCAGTGACTCGAGGAGCTCATTAACTAGCTGACCATGTTGTATCTTTGCACCATGTGACGTAAGAAACCCACGTTCACGCCACAATCTCCCAAAACTGTGAGCCACACCAAAGGCGTATTGGCTGTCAGTGTACACATTCACTCGCTTTCCTTTTGCTAACACACATGCTCTGGTAAGCGCAATTAGCTCTGCAGCTTGTGCAGAATTATGGGAAATGCGCGCGGTCTCTATAATGGTGTGTAATGTCGTTACGGCATATGCTGCAGTCGTATCACCATTCGGCAGCTTGAAACATGAACCATCAACCCATAAAGTATCGTTGCATTCAGGAAGGGGAGTGTCCTGTAAGTCTACTCTCCCTTTTGTCTCTTCTTCTGTCCTAAAACAGCAGTCATGGTTATCAATCTTGTCTGTTTCTGTCGGACTGGGTAATAACGTTGCGGGGTTCAGTGTATCACACCTCTTTATGTGGATGTGACTTGCTAGCAGTGTAAGTTCGTAACTGGATAGTCGAGCGCTAGTAAGATGTTGTGTCTTCGTCCTGTTTAGTAAAATGTCTACTGCATGCGGGACCATAACGATCAGAGTATTATTCATGACTAATCCAGCGGATTGTCGATTGCAGACAGCCGCTGCGGCGGTTGCCCTCAGACAACTTGGTAGGGCTTTAGCCACAGGGTCTAGAGTTGCCGAAAAATACGCGCATGGGCGCTGTCTGTCCCCAAAGTGTTGTGTTAAAACTGATAATGCACAACCTTCCTTCTCATGGACATATAATGTAAAAGGCTTACTGTAGTTGGGGTTTCCCAACACAGGAGCCGAACATAATGCATCACGCAACTCGTGGAAACTCGTCTGACAATCTTCAGACCAGGGCATAGGATTTGGCGTGTCTTTACAGAGTAGTGCCAGCAAGGGTTTGGCTAGTAGTGAGAAATTCGGTATCCATTGTCTGCAGTACGATGTAATGCACAAGAAGGCTCGAACCTCTCTCTGTGTCCTTGGGGCACTCAGTTCTGCAATTGCCTGTATTCTTTCTGGTGTCAGTCTCCTTCCCTCCTTCGACAAGATGTGACCTAGGTAGGTAACTTCTTGTCGACAAAATTGTAGTTTGGAGAGAGAGACTTTGTGCTTCATGTTACATAAGTGATGCAATAATGACAGCGTAGCTCGTTTGCACATTTCTTCAGTGTCTGCAGCGATCAGCAGATCGTCTACGTACTGAATCAGAGTTGAACCATTCGGTAGAATAATCGTGTCTAGTTGTGTTTTCAGGGCCTGACTGAATATTGATGGGCTTTCGCAGTAGCCTTGAGGAGCGCACTTGAAGCGGAAGCTTCGTCCTCCTAAATTGAATCCAAAAATATCTCTACTCTCCTCAGCAATCGGGATGCTGAAGAAAGCGTTCTTCAGGTCAATCACCGAGAACCAAGCTGCTGAAGCTGGAACCATCGTCAATAAAGCAGTAATGTCGGGGACAACTGGAAACTGTGGGATAACTATCTTGTTCACTTCTCTGAGGTCGATGGCGAACCTATACACAGGCGGTTGTAAAGGATCAGTACGCTTTAAGACGGGCAGAACTGAACTGTTACAAACATTTCCTGTTGTTTCTTCGATGACGTCTTTATCAATCAGGTCATAAACAATCATCAATAACGCCTTTTCACATTCGCTAGATATTTTGTACTGGGGAATACGTGGCAACCTAACGTTGGCTTTCAATGTTATGACATACGGTGCTATCTCCAAACGACCTACATCATTGGAGCCATTAGCCCAAAGTATATCAGGAAGTGATGACAATTCAGTCGGAATATTGTCCTTTGACAAATACATTGGAGAAATGACTTTCTTACCTAAAGTAAGTTGTACTCCCAAGGGGGAACAGTATAAAGTCGCATATAACCTTTTTAGCAAATCCAAACCTAACAAATTTTCACCGCAACCTGTTGTAAGAATGAGGGGTGCTTCTAATTCGCACGGGCCAATAGAAAGAGATATAGGACTAGAGATCGGGTTTCTAACAGGGGCACCAGAGAAACCTACTGAAACATTCATTTCGCCAGACAAAGGTGCGCCAGGAAGTTTCGAGTGCATGATAGAACTTTTTGTAGCACCAGTATCCAGCAGAAATGGCTCTGACACTCCTGAGGTAATTACCTCGACATAAGGTCCATTCTGATCTACTGGAACTGAAACAACTCCCTCTCTTTGTCCATGGCTGTCCTAGCAATCGTTACCCTCATTTTCGTGTTCGGTGTAATAGTCGTCAGCATAGTACTGAGCTGACCTAGACGATGCATTATTCTGTTGGTCAAAGCTGTTCATCGAATTCTGAGGCGGAAAAGAAGTTGTATTCTGAGTGAAATTTCCACGGCCCCTACCTCTAGGGGCATGTTGAACACCTCTTCCCCTTACACCTGAAGCACCGCTCAAACGTCGCGCAAGAGCCGGACAATTACCTTTAAAGTGACCCTCTTCCTTGCAATACGCACATTGATTCGGGCCATAAGCAATACGCTGATGGGAAAACTCGTTTCCTTGCGCGTTTCTCGAATACTGCTGTTGTTGTTGATAATTGGGCTGACTAGCCGTACGAGGCAGATAGGCTTGCTGGAGAAGAACTTTAGTTTTTAAATCTTTTGTCTTTTTGTCGACTTTATCTAGCTCGTCTTTGCGCCTATTTTCATAGTACTGGGCTGTAGCTAAAATGTGCGCTGACGTAGAGACAGCCCAAGCACTCTCTGAATCTTTCAGTTTATTACACAGTTCAGGGATTAAATTATGTACAAATTTGTCTACAAACAATCTTTGACCACCCTCGGTAGCCATATCCTGACCACTATGATCAGTGAAAGTCTCCTCAAATCTTGTGAAAAAGTCAGACACATTCTCATCTTTCTTCTGCTTGCACGCAGATAGCTTGTCCCAGTTTACGCGTACTTCAGGCATTATGGTTTTCATGTACGCGATAATTCTACCGGAAAGTTCAGCTATTAACGGCTCAGGTTTAGAACCACCTATTTGTCTAGCATCTATAGCGGCAATGTTCGCCCATGAGTCACCTAGTTCTTGGTCATGGTTCGTATGACGTATTTTGCTCCATAAAGGATGTGGAACAACCTTCCCAAACAACATGTCTATATCCGCTAAATTCATTATACATGAGTTTGTATTTTGCGATAACTCCTTATAATACCCAGTCGGGTTTTTACGAGGATCAGGCAGTGTCTGCTTGAGTGCTAAGACTTCGGATCTTTTCCAGGGGACATGTACCCATACACGCTGGAAATGAGGCAGAATTGGTGGATTCGCATTCGCATCACCTTCCCTCCAAACCGGAGGAACCTCTCTCATGGGGTACTGTCTCGCTCTTTTTCCACCTGGTGCATCGTCTTCGTGACATGATCTAGAGACGTTTCCCTTACTCCTATAAGAGAGCAATAACTCTATCGCTTTCTCAACATCTGCACCTATAATCATACCTTCATAGAACTTAAAGCGTGTACGCCATAGTTCGTTCATTGTGTATTTGGGATCATTCGTCTCCAAATCTTCGCCCAGATATACACACATCTCTTCGAATACGTATCTCTGAGTGGGTGCATTCCATTGACGGAAAACTTCCATAACAGACTGAACATCATATCTAACAGTATCCGTAATCCATTGGCGTGCTAGTTCATTCAGCACTTTTCTTTCCTCGTAATCAGGCAGTTGACTACGGGACTGTCTATGTTCTGTTTTAGGCGTTGTTTTAGGCGACCCAAAGAAAGGTGAAAATAGACTAGTGACGGTACCTGTCACTCTTTGTCTAATAGAAGGAGAACCTTGCGGAGGAGTAAGTGCCTCGGAAAAAACAGGCTGAGGCAAAGAAGAAGTAGAGGCAATAGCAGAGGAAGTTGAAGTAGGAGCAGACGTAGTATCATAGACAATAGCTGGAGCTGTAGGCAAAGTCGTAGAAGTAGATGGAGTATGTAGCAAAGATGGCGGCCCTTGAGAAGGCTGCGCCGGAGAAGTAGAAACCAGCTGAAGAGGAGCTGGCGTTCGTGCAAGAGCTGGGTTACGTGCGCCGGGGCGCGGTATAGTAAAATGCTTTGGCGTTGTAGTAGCGTCTAACGCATACGGTGGAGGTGAGCTTAATAAGTGGGACATTAATGGATCTTTCTCGGATCTCTCCTCTTGACCTTGTCCCTTATTTGGTAACATCGGGTAGCATTTATCTACTGCTAGTTTCTTGCTCCTAAGTATTTGTTCGTTTTCCTGCTCTTCCTCGTTATCCCTGTATGCAACGGCAGCTTGCACCATTGACATACCTCTTTTATTCTTTTTTGCTAATTTTATTTCTTTCTGTTTGGCTTCTTTGCGCCATAAGCGGAAAGAGTCAAACATCGCCGGCCGGGCTTTTCTCTTGAATAATTTGACCTCTAGGTTATCTAATATTTCTGAGTCGAAACTACCATATTGGGGCCATTTTAAAACACCATCCTTGCGGGTGTATTTTATCCACACTTCATTATATGTGATAGGACCTACGCCGTGTTTTACATAGAGCTCATATGTTGGAGTTCCAATCGGAGGAACCGGACAGGAATCCTCTAATCGGGAGTCCTTACTATAACCAAGACAAAACAAGTTTCCAAGTCTGCTAAAACCAGGCATCTTTGCTCACTAGTCTAGCTTCAAACTTCAAAGGATTATCTGTTACGATATTTCTCGTGAATACACAAGTCCTTCGGCTTTGGGGCTTGCAAGTACCAAATCAAAGCGTATCTCAAGGATACCAAAAACTAAGGACAAACTAAGGACTGGGAGACGCTTATACTTAACTGAAGTATTTGAAGATCGGTGACGTCGCTAGAAGACTCGTCTATCGTTTCGCTCTACCAAGGATCACTGGGTCCAAAACAAGGCGATAGTCAGGGCAGCAGTCCTTCGTAGCCGTCGGGACGCGGGGAACCTCGCAGCAAAGACCTTCGGAACCACGTCGACATACAGGGGTCGCTGAAGTGGCTGGCCGTCCTCTGGAATTTTCACACGAAGCTCCTCACGAACATCTGGCTTGGACCGTCGCCGCTTGATATCGCCCCGAGTTGGGCGCCAACTGAGGTGCCGGGTTTTTAGGAACCCGGTGGTGCCAGGGGATAACACCCGATGACCTCTGAGTTCTCCCTTGTTCCGGACCACAGAAACACTGAGTCTTCTAGTCGAGTCAGAGATCAAGTTTTATTGGCAGCTACCAAGTAACAGGTGTCCTAGAAGCACGACAAACACGGGTCATGTGTTCTCAGGAGACTGTTCGTTTTTACAGAACCAGCCTTCTCCTTATATACAAAAATAATAGCTGCAAGCAAGAATTCTTGAGTTTATGATATGGCTATACACATATTTCTACAATAATACAAAAGAGCGAAGTCATGTAGGCAAGCCCGTATTTTAGATGTCCAATTCGTGATAGATTACCCAGCCAAGCCCGGAACTCCCATCAGATATCGGTGAAGCCCCAATAAAAGAAGGCACCTCCTAGTCATAAAACTGGCCATAAACAGGGAACGCGGACAGGCGTGTGTGTAGAAAACACGATCTGGATGTAGTGAATGGTTTGTGGCATGTTATGCATTGATGCTATCGTATTAGGCCACTGGGCGAGGAGCTGCCCAAACAGGTTTGGCTGGAGGCAAGGGAGTCAGTTGGGACAGGTCAGGGGGGAGTAAGGGAAGGTGGACGTGTCCTTTTAGATCAAGCTTGGCCTTTAATTGACTTATCATGAGGGCAAGACACAAGATGGATACCGTTTACAAAATGGAGTCTGAGGGGTCGGGACGGAAACTACGATTCAGGGGTGTTAGCATGTCTCGATCATGACGCAAATGCATAGGAATGATGTCCTAATCATTATCGGTTCGTCGACACCAAATTCGTCATGGTACGTTGATGTTTCGGGACACGGGTATCGGACCTCGATACCGGGACAACAGTAGGGTCCAGAATTTCAGAACCACATGCTCTTCGTCATTGTTTTGAGACAAGGAACAGTTGAAGGTGACGACTTACTTCATATGTTAGAATTGGGGGTCTCTGGTTGGCACAGGTGTGCACTTGTGACAAGCAGGGACCCTCTCCTCTAGTCAGGGCAAAGGACTACTCTTAGAAATACCCTTTGCTCACCCTCTAAGCGGCGTGGCTCGAGCAGACAAGGCTAATCTCCAGAGCGTTTGGCGTTAAGCATTTGTAAAAATACACACAGCAACCAATTGAAACATCACAGATAGACACAAGGCTGATTTTCTGTAAAAATATACTCTTTTATATGCAGGCTTAATCAGGCTTAATTTACAGGTTCCAGTAACTTCAAAACGGTTCCAATAACTTAAAAGGAAGGTTCCACAATACTCAGGTAATGTTCAGTTCTATTTGGCAAGGTTTTTCACTGCTGTGCGCTTCGTAGCGCTCCTGTACGCTTGGTAGCGCTGCTCTACGCTTCGTGTGGTTAAAAATGGGGTTCCATGTTTAAATATCGATTACAAAAATATAGTTTACAAAAATATAGATGTAAAAATATCGATTACAAAAATATCGACTCCCTATACTTAAACAGGTAAGTACAATAATATCGACTCAAAAACATAGATGTAAAAAATATAGATTTAAAAAATATCGACTTTAAAAAATATTATAACTTAAATTAAATTATTAAATATTATTAATATTATTAACAAAATAAATTACATTACATTTATATTTTAACTATTTATAACAAATAAACTTAATTTAATCATTATAAACTTAATAAATGTGTACATATACATATATTTTATTAAATACATTTTATTATTATCTTTATTTAATTAATAAACTTTAATAATTATATAAAAATAAAATAAAACCATATATAAAACATTTTGAATAAAATAAAATTTTCTATATTTAGTTAACACATAAAAGTATTTAAAAATAATAATACATACATTTAATAACAAAATTAAAACATTAGTAGTTAAAACATTTGATAGCAAAGGGGTAAAAATTACTATTCCCACTCCAAAGGATGCAACAGTAGGGAAAGCGCTGGATAGCGTAGGGGTAAAAATTACTATTCCCACTCCAGAGGGTGCAACAGTAGGGAAAGCGTTGGATAGCGTAGGGGTAAAAATTACTATTCCCACTCCAAAGGGTGCAACAGTAGGGAAAGCGTTTAATAGCGTAGGGGTAAAAATTACTATTCCCACTCCAGGGGGTGCAACAGTAGGGAAAGCGTTGAATAGGGTAGGGGTAAAAATTACTTTTCCAACTCCAGTGAGTGCAACAGTAGGGAAAGCATTGGATAGCGTAGAGGTAAAAATTACTATTCCCACTCCAAAGGGTGCAACAGTAGGGAAAGCGCTGAATAGCGTAGGGGTAACATTTACTATTCCCACTCCAGAGGGTGCAACAGTAGGGAAAGCGTTGGATAGCGTAGGAGTAAAAATTACTATTCCCACTCCAGAGGGTGCAACAGTAGGGAAAGCGTTGGATAGCGTAGGGGTAAAAATTACTACTCCCACTCCAAAGGGTGCAACAGTAGGGAAAGCGTTGGATAGCGTAGGGGTAAAAATTACTATTCCCACTCCAGTGAGTGCAACAGTAGGGAAAGCGTTGGATAGCGTAGGGGTAAAAATTACTATTCCCACTCCAGAGAGTGCAACAGTAGGGAAAGCGTTGGATAGCGTAGGAGTAAAAATGACTATTCCCACTCCAGAGGGTGCAACAGTAGGGAAAGCGTTGGATAGCGTAGGGCTAAAAATTACTATTCCCACTCCAGTGAGTGCAACAGTAGGGAAAGCGTTGGATAGCGTAGGGGTAAAAATTACTATTCCCACTCCAGTGAGTGCAACAGTAGGGAAAGCGTTGGATAGCGTAGGGGTGAAAATTACTATTCCCACTCCACAGGGTACAACAGTAGGGAAAGCACTGGAACCCAAAACAATAAAAAAAAAACTATCATATTTTTTATTAGATTTAATTTCCAATATAAACATAATTAATATATACATTTAAATATAATATTATTAACAAAGATAATAACAAAATATATATTTACACATTATTTAACACTATAATATCCACCACACACCTAAAATTAATTACACAATTACATTTAATATTTACTAATTAATTAATGAAATTTAAATTATTTTTTATTAATTATTTAATTGACAGATTTCACACCATATACACTTATAAACACCACAACACAAACCTAAAATTAATTACAGATTTGCAATTACTAATTACTAATTAATTAATGGTAATTAATTTATAAAGTATTTAATAATTAATCAATAACAATTTAATTACTTCACACCATTTACACATATAAACTCGACTACACACACCTAAAATTAATTAAACAATTAACATAATTAATTAACATAATTAATTATTTAACATAATTAATTAATAATTGACTAATTGAAATTAATTAACAAATAATTAATAAATTAACACATTAATTAATCAATTAATTTGATATATTTAAATTACTTCCCACCCTATTCCCCTATAAACCCACAACTCCCCTACGGAACTAATAACACAAAATTCAACATAATATACCTTAATAACGATTAAAATTCTACAACATATATTAAAATGACAAACAATTCTCATTAAAAACACTAAAATACATAACATTATTAAAAAATCGATATTTTTGTAAACTATATTTTTGTACAAGATATTTATTACAACTATAATATTTTTATCGATATTACTTACCTGTCTGTCGATATTCTGGTCAAACTATATTTATGTTATCGATATTTCTTCAAATCGATATTTCTGCGGGGATATTTATGTCAGACGATATTTTTCCGTCGATATTCCTGCTCTGCACCAAAAATGGAAGGCCCTGCTGATTCTCACGCGCCTCGCGGTATGACGCGTACGGCGCTGGTGGTTGTACTGGGGTACGAGTCGTAGCACTCCTGTGCAGCTTGTACTTTGTTGACAAAAAGCGGCTTTCCAAATAGTACGTGCCTCGCGGACACTGCAGTCCGGGGCGCGGCGTACGATGCAGACGTACCGGGTGTTTGGGCTCACAAAAAGGCGGTGCGAGTCGTAGGCTTTAGAGAGACTCGCACGGCGTACAGTTCGCAGCGTATAGTACCTGTTTCTTAGGCAGGTTGATACGAACGATGCAGGGGAGCTCCGAAGTCCCACGCAGCGGTGCCTTCCTCTTTCGATGTGAGCTATGGCTCGATAGCTCGGCAGTCTCTTCACCTTGAGGGCAGCGATGCGTTGTGGGGCAGGCTCTTGACCTCGCTGTACGCTCCGATCCTGAAGAGGGGGGGGGAGCGGCTTGAGGCGATGCAAGTGGCGAGGCGCTTTCAGCAGGGCGTCACACGGAGGAACGAGCCCAGGCGGAGTCCGTCTTCACTTCGTGAGCTACGGCTCGGGGGCCACAGGATCACGATGCTCAGACCGGACAGATCCGTTCTTGCGTTGCGAGTTCCGGCTCGATTTGGCAGCAGTCATGGTGCTCGGGCCAGGCGGGGCTGGCCTTTACTGTGCGAGTTGCGGTGCAATCAACCAGAAGTCGCGTTGCTCAGAGGGACAGGGGTGCACAGGCTCTCAGAGTTCATGGCAAGCTTCACAGCACACTCAGTTCTCCGTGGTTAGCGCTGCAGGGGAAGGCAGCACCATCAGCAGCTTTCTCTTCAGGGGGGTAGAGCCCAATGTTCCTGGGGCTCAGTTCAGGGGGCAGGCTCACACGCAAGCCCTTGGAGATCTTTTTAAAGAATGCACAAGTAGACTCCAAAAGTCCTTCAGTCTTTTCTCCTCTCCTTCTTGCAGCAATGCACCCACCACAGGCCAGTCTCTCAGGATTAGAGACAGTAGTCCTCCATGCAGCTTTCCCAGGTCCTTCTCTTCGGGCAGAGTTTCTTCTTGGCGCAAACACCATTTCTTTTGTTCTTGCAGGCCAGGGGCCTGAGCCTGGTTCAGCCCAGTTTTGGAGCACTTTGTTGTGGTGACTCTGGCTTTTTCTTTCAGTGAGCAGGGCAGATACATCAGACGCTCCGCAAAAGGTGGAGCCAGCATTGTGGTGGCATAGAAATGAAATGAAATGAAATGAAATGAAAAATTATATTTATATAGAGCAAAACTACCCGGAGGCCTCGCAGCGCTATTCAGAGTCAAGGGGCACTCCTCCCACCCATCCTGGTGTAATCTCTCTATTCACCACCTGGCAGCCCAGACTGTCTCCTGGAATCCCCCAGCCCTGTCACTCACTGTTGGACAGGCCACATGAAGGGCTCGCTCCCTCCCCGCAGGACAGGGCCCTGGCCACCGTCAGCACCATTGCCCGGGCCAGCCGCCATCTTGGACACGGCACCACGCGGCCGCGCGGCCTCAGCCCGACCCCAACCCTGGGCCTGGCCAGGCCCCGACATCCCGGCACCCCCCTCCACCCAGGAGGTGAACGGACCACTTGGCAGGTCAATGGGAGTAAGAAGTGTCGATGGCTCTCCCCCGCCAGGTGCCGAGCACCCCCAGCCTCCTCGGGCGCTGGCTCCACCCCCCTGCTGGGTGTCTGGACTCCCTCATCCCAGACCTCCCGACCTCCAAGAGCGAGGGTCCGGACATCAAAGGGCGCCAGACCTATAACTGAGGCCGCCCCAGGACAGGAAGGCAGTTGTATCCTGGAGTCGAGAGACACCGAGAAGAACTCATCCTTGACGGACTGCTGGCGCTGCCACAGCCCTGCCTTGTGAACTTTTGTCCTGCCTGCTGGCGCTGCCGCGGCCCTCTGCAACCTTCATCCTCGTGGGACCTGCTGGCGCTGCCGCGGCCCTCTGCAACCTTCGTCCTCGTTGGGACCTGCTGGCGCTGCCGCGGCCCGTAGTAACCTCCATCCTCGTGGGACCTGCTGGCGCTGCCGCGGCCCGTTGCAACCTGCATTCTCGTGGGACCTGCTGGCGCTGCCGCGGCCTGTTGTAACCTTCATCCTCGTTGGGACCTGCTGGCGCTGCCGCGGCCCGTTGCCACCTACGACCTCTTCGGGACCTGCCGGCGCTGCCGCGGTCTGACCCATCCGAACACCGAGCTCGAGGATTGTGAGCTATCACCGTTACACCTCCGTACCCGTGGGTACCAAGACTGTCCCGCTACCCCCTTCCCTTACTAGAGACTAGAATTGAGAGGATCATCGTGTCCTGATCGCCTTGTATCGTACCACTCTACTACCAGAAGTGCCTATAAAAGGTGTTACCCTGATCTTTGTGTGGTGTCCATCTGTGGGGGGGAAGTTACCTGTCTGTGCGATCACTGTGCTCGGCCGACCCTCCAGGTCCCCGTCTAACATTGGTGGCTAGCGGCGCGATCCGAACCAACGCGTACCGTACAGACAGTAACTCACCCTACGACTAAAACCACAATGACGACCAAAGAGAGCGGATCGGCGGAGAAGTTCCAGATGGAAAAGCTGGAGGAATACAACCACCGAGAGCTCAAACAATTTTGCATGGACTTAGGCATTGCTACCACCGGACTAAGCACAAAAGAAGACTTCAAAAACGCCCTAGAGGCCTGGACAGAGACAAATACCGCAACCCCCCGGGACCCCGCAGCCCCGGAAGTCAACACCACCCGGACGGAGGAACGGAGAACAGGCCCGTCCCGTGAAGAGATCCAAGAGCGGGAAAAAAATAGATTACACGAGTTAGACTTGGCACGACTCAGATTAGACGGAGAATTAAAACTGGCGGAACAAAAAATAAACTTAGAACACTTACGGCTCAGAGAAGAGCGAGAAGAAAAACAGAGACAGAGAGACCTCGAAGAAAAAAGACTGGCATACGAGCACGAGTGCAAACTAGCGGAGATAGAAATACGCAAACTGAACAAAAACCTAGGGGTGCCCGAGCAACCGCACTCCCCGGGTCCTACCGAGCAGAAGGTCCACATCCCCAAGGATGTGGTCCGAGAATATCACCGGAACGACGACATACAGCAGTGGTTCAAGGCCTATGAGATTGCCATGACCGCCCACCGGGTCGCTCGAAGTGACTGGGGAGCCGGCCTATGGGGGAGATTCGTCAACGAGGGTCGTGATGCCCTGCTGCAGCTTCCGGACCATCAAATGACGTCCTATGACCACATGAAGGCCGCCCTCCTCAGTCGATATGGACTTACACCCGAAATGTACCGCCAGAGGTTCCGCAACTGCACCCGGATCCCAGGTACGACGTGGTTGGAATACGTGAACTATTTCAGCCGAGCCTTCGAGGGGTGGATCAAGGGTAACAACGTAACCACTTACGAACAACTCTTCAATCTCATTGTGTGGGAGCACCTCTCCAACAACTGCTTCGTCGAGCTCCGGCAGCACCTCCTCGACAGTAAATTGACTGAACCCCGGCAGCTCGCCACCGAGGCTGACCGGTGGGAGAGCACCCGAGTGGCCCGGAGTGGGCCGAATGAGCAGAACAGAACCAACCAAGGTCATCATCGTCCCCGAGGAGGAGGAGGAGGAGGCCCGTCCCGGCCGCACCCACTAACACCACCCCGGCCCCGGTAGGCCGGGGAAACCCCCCGATGCGCCCGGGGTTCCGAGCTAACGTGACGTGTCATCGATGCCAGCGAGTCGGCCACTATGCCAGTGACCCGACCTGCCCGAAGAACCAGGTCCCCGGGCCCCGCCAGATGGCGGCCGCCGCCCTGGGAGAAGAACAAGTCTCCGAAGACACGGAGACCTATGAGTCGGAGCAGTTCGAGTGGGAACCCGCCGCCATGACCCTGGCATGCCTAGGAGGAAGAGACATGGTCCCGCGGACTCCCCTGCCCGCCAACACTCGGAAGTACAGCCAATGGGTGAGCATCAATGGGCGCAAGGCCGAGGCCCTGCGTGACACCGGGGCCAGTGTGACGGCCGTCCGCTGTCACCTGGTGACCCCAGAACAAATCCTACCAAACGTACTTTGCCCCGTCCGATCGGCAGATAACTCGGAGAGCCTGTGTCGGATGGCCTGCGTCCCCTTCGAATGGGGAGGAGTGTCCGGCATGCTGAAAGTAACTGTCCGTGACGATGCCCCCGTAGACTGCCTCCTGGGGAACGATCTCGAGAGCTCCCCGTGGGCCGCTGTGGAAAGAAGAGAGCATCTGGGGATGTTGGGTCTCCCGGACTGGGCGTGCGTAACCACCCGGTCCATGGCCACCCGCACCATCCCTAGACCAGAAGAACCAGAATGGGCAGCACCTCCGCCCTCGATCACTCCAGAAGACGACTTCCTCCAGACCGACCACCCGGACCCCGCCCCAGAGGGGTCCCCACAGCCCCCCGAGCTTCCCGACCTGGCTCAGTGGCGTCAAGAAGGGGGGCCCACCCAGGAACAATTCCGGCAGGCGCAAAAGACCTGCCCCTCCCTCGAGGGATTGCGACAGCAAGCGCTCACCCAGAGCCAAGGAGACACCACCGGGGCCCACTGGGTTTATTGGGACAATGATCTCTTGTACAGCGAACAGAAAATCGCAGAACTGGGGGCCGGGCGAGTGCTGGTGGTGCCCCTCCACTTCAGAGACTTCCTGTTGAACCTAGCCCATGATGTCCCCCTGGCCGGGCACCTGGGCCAAGACAAGACCTACCACCGCCTGGTGACTCACTTTTTTTGGCCCAAAATGAGAAATGACGTCTCCAACCATTGCCGGTCCTGCCCGACCTGCCAGGCCAGCGGGAAGAGCAGCCGCAAACTCAAGGCACCCTTACAACCATTCCCCGTGGTGACCACCCCGTTCGAAAGGGTGGGAATAGACATTGTGGGGCCCCGGGACCCCCGAACAGCACAGGGGCATCGCTTCATCCTGGTCCTGGTGGACCACGCTACCCGATATCCTGAGGCGGTCCCCCTTCGTACGATAACAGCCCCAGTAGTGGGTCGAGCCTTGATGGGGATCTTCTCTCGAGTGGGCTTCCCCCGGGAAGTCGTCAGCGACAGGGGTACGAACTTTATTTCAAAGTATATGAAATCCCTCTGGCAGCAGTGCGGAGTCACTTACCGCTTCACCACCCCCTATCACCCCCAGGGGAACGGACTAGTCGAGCGGTTCAACCGCACCCTCAAGGGGATGATCATGGGGCTGGAAGAACCCCTACGCCGCCAGTGGGACGTGCTACTACCGTGCCTCCTCTTCGCCTACCGAGAAGTCCCCCAGAAGTCCCTCGGCTTCAGCCCCTTCGAACTCCTGTACGGACACCCCGTTCGCGGGCCTCTCAGCCTAGTGAAGGAGGAATGGGAGATGGCCCCCCTAAAGACCCCTCCGGACGTCTACAAATACCTCCTGACCCTCCGCAATCAGACCCGGAAATTCAGGGAGATCGCTAAAGCCAATCTGGAGGCCAGTCAAGAGGACATGAAGAAGTGGTACGACCAACATGCCTCCTCCATCGAGTTTGAACCGGGTCAGCAGGTATGGGTGATGTCCCCCATCGAACCGTGTGCCTTGCAAGACAAATGGACGGGGCCCTTCAAGGTGATCGAGCGCAGGAGTCCCGTCACCTATCTCATCGACCTGGAGTCCCCCCGGAACCCCCTCCGGGTCCTCCACGCCAACAGGCTCAAACCCCACTTCATGTGCTCAGAACTCAGCCTGCTGATGGCTACCGACAGTGGTACGGAAGGAGACTCCGAGCCCCTCCCTGACCTACTGAGGACTCGGGAAAGGGATGGCTCGGTGGACGGGGTCCGACTCTCCGAGGCCCTGACCCCGGAGCAGCGTCAAGATTGCCGGGCCCTCCTGCTGCCGTTCGCAAACCTGTTCTCCCTCGCACCCGGAGTCACCTCCTGGTGCCTGCACGACGTGGACACGGGGGACAGTCCTCCTGTCCGACACCGGGCGTACCGAGTACCGGATCGGGTACGTACATGCACAAGAGAAGCACAGACAATGAACAGTGATGAGCCGACCACCTGCTTTTGCTGTCATAAAACTTGAAAAAAAACAATAGTTCAACAATCAACTACTAACCAAATATCACCAAAAGTGAAAGGTTCACACACAACCTTCCTCTCCATGTCAGCAATGACCAGGAACTGACCACCGCCCTCTCACTGGACAAGAACAATGATGAAGGTTCCTGCTAGAGAGAGGGACGGGAGGATTGTATTTTTCTTTAAGTCCTCATTTGCAGACTTGGGGAAAAATGTAAGGATCATATCCAAGCGGTGTTTAATCCAAAAGAAGTGGTGCAACACCTCCACCTGGATTTAGACACGTGCACCAACCTTTCCCTTTTCAAACCAGTACTTGAAGAGGAAATTGTGGCAACCACCACTGTCCTCAGCAACCGGTAGAAAAGTTGTCTTAATCCTTGGACATTTTCCTATTTCACAGCAGAAATCTGCTCTTTCCCCCACCACACAATTTTTCAAACAAACACGTTAAAGTGAAAAAGGGTGCCCACGTTCTTTCTCTTTTACTAGACCCAGTTTGACAGTCAAGTCCAGCTATGTGACCAACTGAAGCCCTCCATCCCTCACACACTAGTTGTGTTTCTAAAATCCATTTTAAACAGATTTATGTCCGTGCTATAACCATCAGGATACAAATTAGTTGTGCTCTACTCTTCCCCAAACATACCCCTTCCCCGTGCAATGTTCCAAAGATGACTAAAGAAAGACTTACCGAGATAAAATATGTCTATAATTGTAGTTAGTGCGTCCCCTACTTCTTGCCAGAATGATTGGTCGGCTCCACTTAAGAGAAACCACCTGTTTACCTTATACAGGGCTTACTGGTCCTCAAAGAAGTTAGCAAAGATAGGGGACGGTAAGAAGAGCCAGTGCCCGAATATTTGGAGGATGAAATCCCCTTGGACGCTGAGGGTCCCTGGGGGCCAGGAATCCCTTCTGTTATCTCTTCTAAGTCTCAGACAGTGGGATTGCTGAGAGCTGGTCAGAGGTCCTGCACCCTTTCTCAGCCACTCTGCAAACATGACTACTCGTTAAAAAAAACATAGAAATTAACTGAAAAAAACAACGGTTATAAGGACGTTATAGTTAGATATTAGCATTTAAAAAACCTTAGAGATTCACTTTTAAAACAAAGTTTACAGGGACATTGTAGTCAGGAAATGAAATTTAAAAACATAGAAATTCACTGAAAAAAGCAAAGGCTGAAAAGGACATTATAGTTAGGCTCTGGTTTCACTCATACAAAGCCAGTGAAATGAACTTTTGCCCCCACAATACACTGCTTATGACCTCACATATTATATCACTCATGACATGGTCAGTGACATCACTCAAGACATCACTGGTGACATCTCAAATTATATCACTAATGACATTACTGATGATATCATCCACAGAATCACTAAAACACCCACTCACTCCCCCATAGAACCTTTCATATACCCACTCCCAAACAACCGTTCACAGACCCATACCACTACTAACACACCTACTCACTGGGGGGCGCTAGAGGGCGCCAGGCAAGATGGCCGCACGTATGTGAGGCTCCGCCAGATCGGGCCACAATCCTTTTAATATCCTGTACGTCCTGCCTTAGCAACGTACCAGCGTTGCGGCTCTATGTGAGAGGAACGAGGCTGCATTGATTGGCGCTGTTTCTGGCTGTCCGGCCCGTCTCTGAAAGTGTGCACTGCGGCTTGGCCTACTAGCTGGGGTCCGACATCGTGGTGCTCGGGAGAAGTTGCCGAGGCTGAGGCCTGTCTGCAGCGGAGGACTCCGGTGGCGCCTGGCATTGCTGCTGGGGACGGCTTCAGCGGCTGGAAAGAACATCGAGGCCAGCGGAGAGGCTCTGCACAGCGGAGGAGGAGACCGATCATCGCCTGGGCTGTTTCCGGTCTCTGCCGGTGGCGGTGAGTGGGGTAGCGGCCTAGGAAAGCCCGGGGCTGCGGAGGTGGCACTAGGCCGCACTGGGCCGCTCCGCGCGAACTGTGGCGGGTGGGGGCGGGGTGAGCTCGGGGGCGACAGGCCGAATAGTGGCGGCTCCGAGGTGACTGGGAATCGCTGGAGCTTGGACCTTGGGACTGCGGATGCACTTTGGTGTGCGATGGGCGTGGGACTGTGTCCAAGGTCTAATCGCCGCCCGCTTTGCTGATTGACGCTGGGTCCGGGGGCGCCTGAAGCTCTCCCTCCCGGGTGCCCGGGGCTGTCTGTGAAGTAATGTGCGACCGCAGTTGACATCGCTGAGTTGCCCAGTATTTGTGCACGGCTACCGGTGAGTGCTGATACTGAGACCTGGAGGGTCGGTGGCGCCTGAGACCGCATGCGCCTACAACCTGAGGGGATAAGATTGGCGTCCTAGGGGCACGGACTGGGCCTCTACTGACTGCGACTTTTGGCTCGTGGGAGCGGCCTGTGTGGATTCTGGGGCTCCCTCTACTTGGGTGGGGGAGCTGTTTGCCCTTATTACTTGTGGATCCTGGTCCGAACTGCTGGTTCTGCATACTCCCGGTGCCTTTGAGAGCTGCGGCTGGTGTGGTTGGGTGTGCTGAGCTGCTGGCATTATGGGCAGACCTGAGAGAAATCAGCCCAAATTATCTTTTGATTCTAAAAAAAACGCCATGTCGGCCTCGCAGACACCACCGGAAACAGAATCTGCTGGAGCATCTGGCGGGACGCCGAATTTAGAGGTCGTGCTCGTGGCTATGCAAAAGACCTTGCAGTCAATTGAAGGCACCATGGAAGCCGTGAATCACAGACTTGATCATATGGCTACACAGTTCGATAGACAGAATGAACGGATGGGAGAGGCAGAGCAGAGGGTGTCTGCTACGGAGGATGGTTTGGCCACCGTGACTACAAAGGTATTCAACATGGAGCGGGTTTTGGCGGTCATCCAGGCAAAAAACGAGGAGTTGGAAGGGAGGTCAAGACGCAACAACATCCGCGTCACGGGGCTGCCCGAATCTACAAATGTTGGCTGCATGGAAGACTTCATGGAACGATTGATCATTGACATCTTTGGGGCGGATCAGTTATCCAGAGTGTTCATTGTGGAGCGGGCATATCGTTCATTAGCTAAACGACCGGTGTCTGGAGCACCACCCCGTCCCATTATTGCCCGCATACTTAATTATAAAGACAGGGATGTGATCCTGCGCCTGGCACGGGAGAAGGGCACCATAGACTACCAGGGCAGTAAGCATGAATTCTATCCTGACTTTACGGTGGCGGTGCAAACGGCGAGAAAAGAATTCAATGTGGTGAAGCAACTTCTCAGGGCCGAGGATATTCCATATGCCATGTTATACCCGGCTCGCCTCCGGATTGGGGCTCCGTCAGATAATAAAATCTTTACTTCTCCTAAGGCAGCCATGGACTATGCGAAGAAGCAGAAAAAAAGAAAGCGAGACGCAAATGCAGCGCAGGATAGGGAGGACGACTTACATGAGGAGGTTGCATGAGCACACACGCTACGTCAGCACGATCATCGATCTTCATTTGATATGCTGGGGTGCTGCTACTCATTAACACTCTGCTCTTGTGATTGACAATTTAGTCGTACTTGACTACTGATGTTGGGTGCTGGGCCTGTGTGACTTTGCGATTTCCACGGTGCAGCCAGAACCCTGGCTAAGGATTCATGACTCTTGTGTTAAGGATTAATAATAGTTGGGGTTTGGCAGTTGGAAATCTGGGTCCTTAATGGAAAGAGAGATGTGCCCACAATGTAGATATGGTCTGGGGGTTGGATATGTGATGGGACTGCACTTTGCTATTCTGTTTCCTGGAGTGTTGCTGTTAGCGGATACTTGTAAAATTGCCTCCTTGAATGCATCTTGCAGGTACCTTGTGCTATGGGCCGTGGCGCTGGGATGGCTGGGGCAGATGTTTGGATAACTAGCCCGATCCTCTCCTGCTTAGCTTACTAGCGGGAGTTGGGCACCTCTACGCCCCCACATATGGGAGTTCCCCACAAATTGTTTGATGTAGAGTTCAAAGTTGGGAAGCAGGGGGGATGGGGTAGGCTTTGGCAGGTTGGGGCTGCTGAAGTGGGTGGGGGGAGGTTGGCTGGTTATCAGGGGTTTCAGGTCTGGGTATTTCAAATCAAGTGCATGGGCGAGGGGTTGGGGGATGCGGACACAGAGATTCAGATCTATTGGTTGGCACATTGCTTTGCGTTTCAGATGCCTTCTACGGATGGTTGTTTGTTTTACTGCCTTGTGTTCGGCAGTTGGTGCTGGGAGGCTTGCTTCCTCTCTATGCTTCAGGATTCCGGGACGGGTGGGCCTTGTGGCTGAGGGAGGGAAGATGAGTTGGATAACATGGAATGTACGGAGTCTGAATCGACCACAGAAGACCAGACAGATGCTGGCCTTTCTTAACAAGCATGGGGCTCAGGTGGTCTTTCTTCAAGAGACACATCTTAAGGGTAGGGCGGTTGAAGCGGTGGCTAGGCAGTGGGCAGGCACTCGAGTAGCGCCAAACTACTCCTCATATGCTCGTGGGGTCATGATTTTGATTAAGAAAAATGTGCAATTTGTTTCAATGCATGAGGAAATTGATAAAGAAGGCAGATACATTATATTGCAGGGGAAACTATATGGCACGCTAATAACAATGATAAATGTCTATGGTCCAAATATAGATGATCCTGACTTTTATATCACTCTATGGAACAAGGTATATGCTCTCCCGCCATCGGCGATTGTTTGTGGAGGGGACTGGAATGTGACGCTGGATAGGATGCTGGATAGGAAGGATGGGAGGCCCTATGAGCATAGGAAGGCGGCTGACGTGGTGCGTGATGGTATGAGTGGACTTGGACTGGTGGATGTGTGGCGGCTGGGGCATCCGGGTGCGAGAGAAGGGACTTGCTATACATCTGCGCATGACACATGGTCAAGGCTGGACTATTGGCTGGTGACACGGGATGTTAGTGGGTGGGTCAGGAGGGTTAGCCACTTACCCAGGACTCTCTCTGATCACGCTCCTGTGCTTATGGAGGTGGGGTTGCCGTCGCACACACCGGCTCCTTTTTCATGGCGCCTATCCCCTGGTACGTTGACGGATCTGGTGCTGCGTGAAGAATAAGGACAATTATTGAAGAATTTTTTGATAAAAATGTAGGATCTGTGGAGAGCATGGGTACAGTGTGGGAGGCCTTTAAGGTGACAATTCGAGGTGCGTGTATAGGTTTACAATTGGGGTCCATAAGTCACTGAGGAACTCCATGAGCAAACTGGAGGGCGAACTGTTGTCACTAGAACGACTGCAGGAGCTGCTGCCGGAGGACTCTCGGTTGGCAGAGATCCGGAAGAAAGTAACTGAATATAACAAACTCGCAGCTCAGGAGGTTAAATTCTTGTCCAAATGCACCAGGGCGCGGTATTATAGTGAGGGGGGGCGCGCAGGTCGCGGGCTGGCAGACAGAATTAGAGAACCCTGGGCTAGGCACTGTGGGGGGCAGGAGATAGTGGATGGGGATACTACCATAACAAGCGCGACTGGCGTCCTGGATTGTTTTGTACAGTACTATGAGCGGATGTATGGATATAGGGAGACGGCAGATGAGGACGAGTTGGCGCATTACTTGGACGACATAGCGTTGGTCTGGCTGTCGAAGGGACAACAGGATTTCTTAATACATCACATTACGGAGGGGGAGCTTCGGGACGCAATTGCGGCTCTGCCGAATGGCAAGGCGGCAGGCACAGACGGTTTGCCATCCGAATTTTATAAGGAATATGTGGATCTGCTATTGCCACGCTTGGCGATGGTTCTGGAGGAAACGCTGGAGCAGGGACAGCTTCCGGCAACGATGAGAGAAGCACTGTTGGTGGCACTGCCGAAACCGGGCAAACCCCTGAATCTCTGCGAGTCGTATCGACCTCTGTCCCTGATGAATACAGACGTTAAGATCATTGCCAAGGTGCTAGCGACGCGATTGCGACTTATACTGCCGGTTATGGTTTTGCCTGATCAGTCCGGTTTCGTACCCCTTCGCTCCACTACTCATAATTTGAGAGCTTTGTTCGCGGTTCTGCATCTGCTCAAGCCAGATCTTACTGCAGTGGCGGTGCTTTTGGATGCGGCGAAAGCATTCGACTCCGTGGCTTGGCCATACATGATAGCGGTGCTGCACCGCATGGGTGTGCCATACTTTTTCACGTCCTTGATTACTCTGCTGTACACAAAACCGATGGCGCGAGTGAGGGTTAACGGACATGTGTCAGCACCATTCCCTATACAGAGGGGGACTAGACAAGGTTGCCCCCTTTCGTCCTTGCTGTTCGCTGTCATGTTAGAACCCCTGGCTTGCATTCTGCGACAAAGATATGCTGATACGGCGTTACGATTCCCTCTCAGGTCGCTGGCGGTGTCCATGTATGCCGACGACATGGTCCTGTACATAAGAGATCCGGCTCAGAATTTGGAAAAAGTACTTCGGGAATTCATTAGATTCGGGCTTTTTTCTGGACTGTCCATCAACTGGGATAAATCCATATTGTTGCCCCTCACGGATGCAACGATACCTTTCCCACTAGAATTCCCATTGGAGTGGGCGCTGGAGCCGGTGCGATATCTGGGGATCTGGGTGCACAGGGATAGCAAAGAAACAATACGGGCCAACTACGGAGTTGCTATTTCAAAATTGGAAGATCAGGTCACGCGTTGGGTTAGGCTATCGCTGTCGTTTGCGGACTGGGTCTCCCTCATCAAAACGGTGGTTCTTCCTAAATTTTTGTACTAGTTTGTTAATGTGCCAATCGCCCTGACGTCCCATTTCTTTGCACAACTACAATCATTATTAATTACTTTGGCTTGGGCTGGAAAGAAGCCGCGAGTGAGATGGGATGTATTAACGAAACCTTATGAGTTGGGAGGTTTTGCGGTACCGGATATGAAGCTGTACTATCTTTGCGCTCAGGCTCACTTTGCTACTTACTGGTTATCGGCTCAGCCATACACGCCACATGTGGCACTTGAGGCTAGTGCTGTCCTTCCGCGGCCACTCAAGGCGATGATAGTGAATTCTTATTCAATATTTGAGACAGGGGAAGTGGATACGGTACACAGTACGTACAGCGCATGGCAAGAATTAGGCAAACGATCAAATAGATTGCCACTGTATGCCCCGGCTATGCCACTACTATATCATGCTGAGATCTCGGTCTCGAGTGAATTGGGAGCTTTACAGTTACTACAGGGTGCAGGAATAATCACTATGGGGAATGTATTTCCTATTGCTACTTTCCTCCCTTTGCAAACCTTGTTAGATCAGACAAATAACTCTACTATGGCTACATTCATTCATGTTAGACTCCGTGCTGCGATACGCGCCTTGTATCCTTCCTTCCCGGACGAACCACCGGTGTTGGGTGCCTTACAATTGCTATATACAACGACGGACCGAGTAAAACTGATCTCACGTTTGTACCGGGCCTCACATGAGGATGAGGGAGGGGGAGGGGTGGCGGCCAAAGCAAGGTGGGATGCGTGCTTGCCGGATCCGCTAACTGATGATGAATGGTCTGAGTGTTGTTCCATGACCGGCGGATTTGCAGCTAATGGAAATTTCCGTCTCATTCACTATAAATTTCTACAGCAGTGGTACTATACGCCTGTACAGTTGGCGAGATATGGCCTACGAGAGCAGTCCAGTTGTGTGCATTGTGGCGTGGAGGATGCTGACTTTATACATTTGGCGTGGGGATGTGATCGAGTGTATGTGTTCTGGGTGGCTGTGACTGCATCGCTCTCTGAAATGACATCGATAGATATACCTACTGATCCACGTCTATGCTTGTTGGGCATAGCCTCTGGAGTGCCTGCCGGGGTGCGACGCTTGATAGTGCTAGCACTACAGATTGCTAAGCGCAGAGTGGCTGTGTCGTGGGGGGGGGAAACGAGCGCCTGATGCCAAACTCTGGTTGCAAGACCTGGCATATTGTCGTGATCAATTGACCTGTTACTATGAAGAGCTGCCGGTTGCCTCCAGACCGCGAGATATATGGGGCCCGTACACAGTATACATGTTGTCGAAGCTTGCAGAGGATGGGAGTCCCTAGTTCGTTTCATTGTGTGGATGTTCGAGACTGCGGTGTGGATGGGTTATGGGTGTGCTTTCTTCCTACACAAATCACTAATGGAGACATACAAGTGGCCGTTTGCACTGCCGGCCATCAGTCAGTGGCACGGGGTTTTTTTTTTTCTTCTTTCTCTACTGAGCCATTCCTCCACGATATATGGGTTCTGACCAAACACCGCCCATAGATGTGTTATAATGCCTGTTCCGTATACCTTCCTTAACTCATGCTTTTCCGTATTACTTCTTGATGCTATGATCTGAGTCCTGGGGTGTTGGGTGGGGGGTTGTTGAAGTGTTTACTTAGTGTTGTGGTATATCTAAAATTGAGACTGCTTATAATATACATAAGAATTGTTGCAAGACTCAGGTTCTGCATTGTATCCTGCTAACGCATTGCCTTTCATCTTCGCTGCAGTGACTGTTGATAATGATTGGGATATCTGTGCGAACTAATTTGCGGCCCGCCCATCTTTGGGTTGTAGGCCATTGGCTGTGTTCTTGTAATAAGTGCAATAAAGGTCTTTAATAAAAAAAAATTAAAAAAAATTAAAAAACACACCTACTCACTGATTCATAGCTCTACACACACATCTACTCACTTACCCATACAGTTACTCATATATCCACTCACTCACTCACTCACTCACACACTAATACAGCCACTGTCATAGCCATTCATACACCCATACAGCCACTCACACACCGAGTCACTCACCCATACAGTCAATCACACAGCCACTTGCTCACCCATACAAATACAAACCCAACCACTCACTGATACATATACTAACACATATTTACTCACCTATACTGTCACTGACATAAGCACATACTCGCCCATACCGCCACTCTCACATTCACTCACTCATATACCACAGCACTCACCTGTACTGCCTATCACATACCCAGTTACTCACCCATATACCACTGACACATCCACTTACTCAAACACACAACCATACATACACTCACTCACCCATAGAGCCCCTCACATACACCCTTACTAACCCATACAGCCACTAACTTACTCATTCACTCATCCATACAAGCATTCACACACACTCTCACCCACCCACACAGATACTCAGACAACCATACAGGTACTCAGTCAACCAATCACTCACCCATATAGCCAGTCATGTACCCACTCACACACTTGTACAGCCAATTAGACACCAACTGATAGACTGATACAGAAATTCACAAAAGCAGTCACTCACCCATACATTCACTTACCTCCAGTAAGTCCGATACAGCAGCATTCCTGAAAGCTGGTCGGAGGCCCCGCCCACTTTGTCCACAACTCTTCAAACGTGACTACTAGATAAAATACCATAGAAATTCACTTAAAAAATAGATTACAGGGACGTTCTAGTTCAGAAATTGATTTTAAAGAACCTTAGATATTCACTGAAAAAAATTAAAGGTTAGAAGGATGTTATAGTTGGCAAATAGATTTAAAAAAACCTTAGAAATAAAAAAAAACAAAGGCTACAGGGACGTTATAGTTAGGCTCAGATTTCACTTCTATAAAACCATGAAATTCTGCAGTTATAGTTACCTAAGCTAACTATAACGTACTCCCCCGCAATTCATTACTTCTGACCTCACATATTACATCGCTCATGACATGGTTAGTAACATGATTGATGACATTACTGATGACATCTCAAGTAACATCACTGATGACATCAGCCACAGAACCACTCACACACCTACTCACACCCTATACAACCTCTTGCACATTGCGTCTTGAATCCAGAACACAAACTGCTTGCACTCCCAGAAATCGCTTGTCAAAATAAAGTTTTTATTTTATGGGCTCTGTGTTTCGACCCTTTGGTCTTTATCATAGCCTGATTTGCTCATGTGCATTACTACCTTTAAGTGCAAAACACTGCCCCCCCTTTCCAAGCTGTATAGGTCTCGGGTAACCCACACCAGGTACAAAATGTGCACAAAAAGGAGGGGGACCACACAGCCCCCCTCCCTGAGGACCACATCCCCCTGGAGCAATTTCAATAGTTAGGGGTGGACCACAGGCCCCTCCTCCCAGAGCCATTATTGGCCCAAGGAGCCCATCCCCAGGACAAACATTTCACAAAAAGGAGAGAGGGTCACGCAGTCCCCCTCCTCGAGCCTTCAAACTCCCCGGAGACCCCATCCCCCTGGGCTGATTACCTTTTTGAAAGGGAGGAGGGCTGTGCAGCCCCCTCCATGAGCCTTTAATGGCCCCACCAATCCCATCTCCCGGGGGCTAGCTCACCTGCTGTGACCCGGAGCGTCCACTCCCAGGACACAGCAGTTTCCCTACCCACACAGGTGCGGACAGGGAAACCTGTATTTGCTCCCACCTGGCAGGAGCAATTTGAAAACTCCTGCCAAACGGGAGCAAACACTGAGTCTGCTCCAAGAGGGCGGGAGCTTTTGAAAATGCACCCTCCAGCTGGGAGCAGACTTGAGATCTGTTTATCTGCTTGCACCAATAGATTTATACGTTTCTCCAGCATCTTAGAAGCCACTGGTAATAGAGAGATAAGCCTGAAACTGGCCAGCAGGGACCTCTCTGTTGTATTTTATTTTAGTAGTGGGACCAGTCTGTCCTGTTTCCAGCATGCTGGCACAGTGGCGGATTGGATAGAACTGTTAGATAATTGATTAAAAGTAGGATTCATCACCTCATTGATCGAGGTAAGGATGCGTAGGGGCAAGGATCGTCAGGCGGATCTGACTGTGGCTACCGGCTTTTCCCTGTATTAAGAATAATAGGGTTAACCTGCATGTTAGCTACAATGGTAAGAGTCTTACTTTTTAAAAAAAACAAGATTTCTCCTTAAATACGATGGGCAGATGCTGCTAAAGTTTGTGAAAGAGCCCCTGGGTGGAGAAATTGCTTAACTATATTAAACATTTCACATGAGTTATTATTGGCTGCTAATATTTTATCAGGAAAGAAGACAGATTGAGATTTCATCCATCAGTTCCCTCTCCTCTTCCTCGGCATGAAGTGTGTTTGTGTTTAAAACTATATATACTTAATCCGGACTCTTTGAAGTTAGCCTGTAAACTCTGATACTCTTTACCATAGTGATGCCATCATTCATTATCTTTTATTCGACTGTGATTGTTGATCTGGTCTTGCCCTTCTGTCAATATCTGGTTGATGACATTATCCATTCTCTTATTTTTTGTTTAATTATAGAGCAGAGATGGTCTGATCAGAAACAAGTACCTTCAAACTGAACCTGGTCGCTGGCCTTTCCCTGTCACAGAACGCCCGCCACAATCCTGAGCGTCTGTCTCTTTGTGTGTTTCTGTAACAACTCATGTTCCCATTCCTGGGGCTTCTCTAGTGACCCAGTGCAAGGGGGGGGAATACTTACTTTACTGCAGTTTGCAAAGTCTGTGCTCGTCTTTTCTCCTGCCCCGCCCCGTTCCGACGCGGTAGCCAGTACCGTTGCGCGGAGGGCGGGTCAGGGAGAGCAAGACACTTCCTGCGGGGGCACTTCCCGAGCGGTTAGCGCTCTAGTGAATGCTCCTCGAGGGCCTATTTAGCCATCGCCCCCTTTTAGCGCGCAGCGATCGCGCGCAGCGGCGCCGAAGCGTCGCCGAAGACCAGCCAAAGACCTGCCCGTCTGCGCCCGTCCGCGACAGTACGAGGCATAGGGGCACTGAACGCTACCACCATGGATCCTATTATCACAGGTACGAGCCACACTGCCTATTCTCCTGATACCCTCCGGCAGTTACAACCTATAGTATCCTGTACTACTCGGCTACCCAGCAACCAGCTTGAGGGCTGTTTCTCGTGCCGGCAATGTCGGTTTCAATCAGCTGAGATCAGGCATGTTAATAATGACAAACATTTCAAAACTCCACTCCCTACGGATTTTAATTGCCTTCTCTTAAATGTACGATCCTTCCCAAAGCACCAACTACAGATCTGGGACCTTATCTCCTCTAAGCAGCCGGATATATGTTTCTTCACAGAAACATGGTTGAAACCCCATACGATTACAGCTATCACACTAGGGATTCCCTTAGGCTATAAGATCGTACACACAGACCGGCCAAATAAAATAGGTGGTGGTTTAGCCATAATATATAAGGACACACATAAGGTCACAATCCTAGAACAAAGATGTTGCCCTTTATTGGAAATTATGGCTTTTAAAATCAACCTATCAGGAAATATTCCCTGGAGAGGTGCATTAGTGTA
Organism: Lissotriton helveticus; assembly: GCF_964261635.1. NCBI lineage: Eukaryota > Metazoa > Chordata > Amphibia > Caudata > Salamandridae > Lissotriton > Lissotriton helveticus. The sequence goes on from NC_136068.1 coordinate 1,953,581,666, forward strand.
TCGTCCTCCTGTCTCCAACCCTACCTTCTCCTTGTCCCTTCTGGAGCTACTAGCACCACACATTAAAACTAAAGAGGATTTTGTCCTCCTCGGGGATTTTAACATACACATGGACAATCCATCACTCCCTGAAACAATTCAATTAACGGCTGATCTGTCTAATCTCGGACTAGTGGCAATAAATAAAGGTGCAACACATATAGGAGGCCACACTTTGGATTCTATATTCACAAACAACACCAAAACTAGATGCTCCCCTGCCATAGAAGTCTGCTGGTCAGACCACTTTCTAGTTGAGTTCTTCTTGACAAGACCGACCAAACAATTGCGCAGAACATCGCTCCCGCCAATCCTCCGCCGCCAATGGCATAAAATATCTGTGGAAAAACTGCGGGAAAACTGGAAACAACCGTTAATTTCAGATGCCGACTCAGCAGAGTTAGCACTAGAGAAGTTTAATAACTCACTCAAACTTGCCATTGACACCCTGGCCCCCCTGAAATTACACAAGCAGTACCCTCCCACCAAACAGGAAAAATGGTATACCTCCGACCTCAGGAAAGAAAAACAGAAATGCAGGCGATTAGAAAAAGCCTGGAGGTCATCTAAAAATGCTGAGAAAAAGGTAATCTTTCTAGAGGCTCAATCTAGCTACTACAAAAACATCAAGAAAGCAAGGAAAGATAAAATCTCCTTACAGTTGGCAGAGGCAGGGAACTGCCCACGGGAACTGTTTAAAATCCTGCAAAGCTTCGTAAAACCCTCAGCAACTGAGAGCTCGGATGATATATCACAAGAATTGTGTGATGAGACCTCTTCATTTTTTGAGGATAAAATCAATCTCATCTACAATAAAATCATGACCTCAAGGGATTCAGACACCACGACCGTCCCCCTAACAAGCCCACTTTCAAAAGACATAAACCCTTTACTCACTATTCCTTCAGTTGGTGATCAAGATCTTATACCCCTGATCAATCACATAAAAACCGGCTCTCCCAATGACTACCTCCCAGCAAAAATGGTAGCCCCTCTGATTACCCTCTTGGGACCCTCTATCCAGGCGGTTATGAACACCTCACTGGCTAAGGGGCAAGTCCCTAGGGAATGGAAGTTAGCGGTGGTAAACCCAATTAGGAAAAAAGCGGCCCTCCCCTGGACAGATCTCACCAACCTCCGGCCCATTTCCCTCCTACCCTACATCGGTAAGATGACAGAGAAGCACGTGAACACCCACCTATCAAACTACATCGAGGCGACGGAAGGCCTGGACCCCTCACAATCTGGGTTCAGGCCTAACCACAGCACCGAATCAGCCCTACTAGCAGTGACCAACAACATCAGGATGACACTGGACGGCGGGGGGTCTATGATTCTGGTGCTGTTGGACCTATCCGCTGCCTTCGATACGGTGTCTCACGAAGTGCTTCTCGACCGACTGAGGGTGGTGGGACTGGGAGGGACAGCTCTGTCTTGGATGGAGAGCTTTCTCTCTGACCGCTCTCAAGAAGTTAGGATGGGCTCCCATAAATCCACCTCCAGAGAGCTCACCAGGGGAGTGCCACAGGGCTCATGCCTAAGCCCTACATTGTTCAATGTGTATGTGGCCCCCCTGGCCGACTTAGTGAGATCCTTTGGGTTTACCCCGGTGTCCTACGCCGACGACACCCAACTTCTATTCCCCTTTAAAACCTTAACCTGTAACGATTTCAGTGTACAGGTGGCGGTGTGTGTATGGGATGCTGTATTGACATATTATTTTAAGCTGTACCTTGCTGATTTTAAAAGCATCTATGTTGAAATTGTAACTTTGCCTATTTTGCACATCCACTCTTAAGTCCGCGGCTGATTTTAAAAGCGCGCCGGACTGATCACTTTTAAACGGTCATTCTTACTTTTTGTATACTCGCATTCCCTGCACTTGATTGCCCTCGTGGTCCCGGTCCGCCCCGGCTTGTGCCGTTTGTTGCGGAGGACCAGTCCGAGGTGCGCACTTCCTGGAGGCTGACACCACTTCCGCCCTGCGCTAGTCCTTGCAGGTGAGCGGTCTAGTGGTGCCGAGCCCGCTCCAATATTTAAATCGGCGCCTTTGCTCCCAGCCCCAGTAACGATTTCAGTGTACAGGTGGCGGTGTGTGTGTGGGATGCTGTATTGACATATTATTTTAAGCTGTACCTTGCTGATTTTAAAAGCATCTATGTTGAAATTGTAACTTTGCCTATTTTGCACATCCACTCTTAAGTCCGCGGCTGATTTTAAAAGCGCGCCGGACTGATCACTTTTAAACGGTCATTCTTACCTTTTGTATACTCGCATTCCCTGCACTTGATTGCCCTCGTGGTCCCGGTCCGCCCCGGCTTGTGCCGTTTGTTGCGGAGGACCAGTCCGAGGTGCGCACTTCCTGGAGGCTGACACCACTTCCGCCCTGCGCTAGTCCTTGCAGGTGAGCGGTCTAGTGGTGCCGAGCCCGCTCCAATATTTAAATCGGCGCCTATGCTCCCAGCCCCAGTAACGATTTCAGTGTACAGGTGGCGGTGTGTGTGTGGGATGCTGTATTGACATATTATTTTAAGCTGTACCTTGCTGATTTTAAAAGCATCTATGTTGAAATTGTAACTTTGCCTATTTTGCACATCCACTCTTAAGTCCGCGGCTGATTTTAAAAGCGCGCCGGACTGATCACTTTTAAACGGTCATTCTTACCTTTTGTATACTCGCATTCCCTGCACTTGATTGCCCTCGTGGTCCCGGTCCGCCCCGGCTTGTGCCGTTTGTTGCGGAGGACCAGTCCGAGGTGCGCACTTCCTGGAGGCTGACACCACTTCCGCCCTGTGCTAGTCCTTGCAGGTGAGCGGTCTAGTGGTCCCTCGCCCTTAGTACTTAATGGGGGAATGGAGGAAGCGCAGCGGACGAGCGCAGCGGGAGCGCCGACTTCGCGCCGAAGTCGCGCACAAGTCAAGCCCGTCTGCGCCCGTCCGCGCCAGTACGTGCCCAGGGCCCAGTCCCGAGGCTTCCAACGGTGTCACGTATTCCCGTACTGCTTTACTGCGTTACGGGGCCCCCCATGTACTTCGCACCTTGTGTTTAACTGCCACAATGTCCCTATCTCTTGTTCTTCCTGCAATCTCTCACTGGAATCCTTTCCCTCGCAGATAGACTCTATGTCTTCTACTTTTTGGAACCCTGCCTCTCGGTGTAGCTCTCTCCCTTTTATTTTGCCGAATCCCGGTCCCCTGCTGAAATTTATCAGTATTAACTGTCGCTCTCTCGCAAAACATAAGAGAGACATCTTCGATCTTCTACAGGCAGTTAGCCCAGCCGCCATGTTTTTAACGGAAACATGGTTAAATGACAGCTCTGGCCCTGACATCGCCATGGCTCTCCCCAATGATTACACCTATGTTGGGCGAAACCGGCCTCTTAAAGAGGGCGGGGGAATTGCCATCATTTTCAGGAGAGAATTCTCCTGTAAATGGGAAGACCTTGAATTCCCTAATTGCGAAGCTGGTCTTTTTAAGCTATCACTTACCCCACACTTCACTCTTACCGGCACGCTGATTTATCGCCCCCCTGGAGCAGCGAGCAACTGGGCTTCCTCCCTCCCGGATCTTGTTGCCCCACTCCTGGCACAATCCAATAACTTTATGGTTATTGGAGATCTCAACATCCATTTTAATTCTGCTTCATGTGCTATTTCCACACGTTTGTTACAGGACCTGGCAGCTTTAGATCTTCATCTCCACAATTCTGACCCCACTCATAAGGCTGGCAACCTTTTGGACCCTATTATTTCTAACCTTTCGACCATCTCATATCAATCTTCATTGCAAGTCCCCTGGTCGGACCATTTTATTGTAAATTTTTCTATTGAAATGGCTTCCCCTAACCCGTCCAGGCCCACTTACCCCCATAAAGACAGCAGGAATTGGAAACGTCTTGATACAGACAAACTTAATCTGTATCTTACTAACTCCATGCCCCCACTGTCTACTCACCTGTCTACCAAGGAGCTACCTTCTGTTAAACGTTGGTTGACTGATGCTTTAGATTCGTGTCTCCCAATGCAAAAGAACAAACTACATATTCTTCATCCACCTGCTCCCTGGTTCACTGACGCCCTCCGCCTAGAAAAATCTCAATGCAAAAAATTGGAACGCATATGGCGCTCCAATTATGATGATGCTCTGAAAGCGGAATATAAGGCCGCTCTTAAAAACTACCACGCGTCATGTGATAGTGCCAGAGCTTCCTTTACGAACTCCACGCTCCTTGCGGCACAGAATAGACCTAAGGCCCTGTTTAAAATCGTGAAGGAGCTGTCAGGTGCATCTACTGTACCCAAGGACCCTATTCTTGATACCCTCCAGTGTGAAGCTCTGGCCAATTTCTTTGTCGAAAAGATCGAGAAGATCTATGACACCTTTAATTCCTCTCCTGCTGTGCCCACTCATGTTGTTTTACCTGCATGTTCTCCCCCACTTGTCACTTCTGCCTTTCGCACCTCCTCGCCTCCCCAACTTCTTGCTTGGGATCCCATTTCCCCTTTTCTTCTAGAAAAGTATTTACAGGACATAAAATCTGGGTCTCCGCTTGACCCTATGCCCCCTCAAATTTTGAGCTCTCTGGACCCTTCTCTACTTCTTATTATTTTGGAGGTCTTGAATGCCTCCCTTTCTGAAGCTATTGTACCCAACGAATGGAAGCACGCTATGGTGGTCCCACTATTAAAGAAGGCCAACTTAGACCCTAACAACCCATCTAATTTCCGCCCTATTTCGTTACTCTCATGCTTCTCTAAAATCCTGGAGAAACATGTTAACTCTCTGCTTAATTCTCACGTGGAAACCACTAACTTTCTTCATGGTTCTCAATCCGGGTTCAGGGCCGGCTTCTCGACTGAAACCACTCTACTTGGTGTGTCAGAATCCATCAGGCAAAAAGTGGACAACGGGGAGACCGTGGCACTCATTTTGCTTGATTTGAGTGCCGCATTCGACACTGTCTCCCATCCCATCTTGTTGTCCACCCTGAGAGAGGTGGGTGTCGATGGTGCTGCCCTGGCCTGGATCGCTAACTTTCTCTCCAATCGCACGTTTCAAGTCTTCTCCTCTACTTCTGTTTCTTCCACTTTTCCCTCCAATCACGGTGTTCCACAAGGCTCTATTCTCAGTCCTCTCTTTTTTAATTTATATGTGAGACCTCTTGCTTTTCTGGCGGAACAGGCAGGTCTCTCTATTTATTCCTACGCCGATGACACTCCAGTCATCTACTCTCTCTCCACCAACAAGCACCTCCCTTACTCCTCTCTTCAGGCTGGACTCAAACAGATCTCGGCATGGATGTTGGAGCACAAATTAAAACTAAACGGGGAGAAAACAGAACTGCTTCTGTTTGGCTCAGACATCTCGCTCTGGGGCCCACAACATTGGCCGCCGGAGATGGGCCCTCTTCCCACTCCAACTCCTTCTGCCCGTAACCTGGGGGTCCTCCTGGACAACCAACTGTCTTTCAGGCAGCACGTCGGGAAAGTCTCAGCCACCTGTACCACCATCATCAGGTGGCTTAGGAAAATCTCGTGGATGCTGCCTGCTGACACCTTGAAATCTGTAGTCCAGGCTCTTGTCATCTCACGCCTGGACTATGGTAACATCTTACTTCTGGGTGCCTGTAAGGAGGTCACTAAGAAGTACCAGGTAGTACAAAATATGGCTGTTCGCCTTATTTGTAAACTACCCGCCAGATCCTCAGCCTCTTTCCACATGCGTAACCTACATTGGCTGCGGATCGAGAGCAGGGTCAAATTTAAGGCATTATGTTTCATGCATAAAATCATGACCGGAAAAGCTCCTCCCTACTTGTCTATTCTGGTGCAGCAATATCTTCCCCCGCGCACACTTAGGTCTTCCACCCAGAATAAGTTCAGGATTCCACGCATCAAGAGAGCAAAAATGGGAGGTCGCTCATTCTCTCTGCTGGCTCCCTCTCTCTGGAACTCCTTACCCCTCCCTCTGCGTTCTGAAATGTGCTTCCTTACGTTCCGTAAGGGAATCAAGACCTGGCTTTTTAATATGTAAGTTCACTGATTCGACTCCCCCCTCATTTGGCATACTGTTTTTTTACTCCCAGCGCCGGGAAACCCACGGGTAGCTGAGCGCTTAAGAAATGTAATAATAAATAAATAAATAAAACCCCAGCCCTGAAAAAATCCTTTGCAGATGGCATGAGGGCAGTTGCAAAGTGGATGGCCGAGAACTGCCTCCAATGCAACGTGGCCAAAACTGAGGTTTTACTGTTTGGAGAAGCAGTCACTCTTTGGTCTGATGAGTGGTGGCCCTTAGAATTGGGACCAGCTCCCACTCCTAAGCAAACCGTAAAAAACTTGGGAGTGTTATTCGATCAATCACTGACATTTAAAGACCATGTCAACCAAGTTGCCGGCACATGCTTCAGGGCCATCGGCCTATTGCGAAGGGTGTTTCCCTACCTCCCTGACAACCATAGAAAAACCCTAGTGCAGGCACTAGTGATTAGTAGATTGGACTACTGTAATGGCCTTCTATTATCCACCATTGAAGGCCAACTTAACAAACTACAAGTAGTCCAAAATACGGCGGCGAGGTTAGTCCTCAATGTACCATCTAGGACCCCCTCCCGCCCGCTACTGGCTGAACTTCACTGGCTACCATTGCGGCAACGCACTAAGTTTAAAACTTTATGTACAATACATAAATGCATGTCAGGAAATGGCCCAAAATGTCTCATGAAAGCCTTCTTACCCTATGCCCCAGGCCGCTCACTACGCTCCAGTAATCTTCAGCTACTACAAATCCCCAAAATAAAGAAATCCCGACAAGGAGGCCGTGCTCTGGCTTATACCGGACCTGCTCTCTGGAACTCCCTTCCCCTTACATTAAAACAAATAACTAATCACTTGTCCTTCCGTAAATCCCTCAAAACTCACCTTTTTAACAGTAGTTAACCCTCCCCACGCCCCAGCAATACTGCAATGACCTGGTACAGTGCATTTCCCTTTTGTCTGGCAAAGCGCGGAGATACCCCTTTGGGGGTCTATTCATGCGCTATAGAAGCATATAAAATAAATAAATAAAAATGGTTCTGCATCCCAGTCTGCACCTCCAGCTCGTCTGGAGTTCCTAGAATACGAATGTTCCATCGCTGTGCCAGGTCTTCTAGGTTCTCACAATGGTTGTGTTTTATTTTCTATGTCTCACTACTGTTTCACCTGTTTCAGACGCAAACTCAAATAGTTTGCCCAGTGCTCAATTTGTAAAATTGTAAGTGCCAGGGCTGTTGTCGGTGGGCCACTGCAGCTTGAGCCACCCACTGCCCCTGCCAGTTCAGAATCTGCACCTAAGTGTGTCTGATCAATGTGACTCTTGTTGGTATTCGTATAGCCTGTATTATATTTTGAAGCTATTTATGACTGTACTGAATCCCCTCCTGTCCCCTGCACCCCTCCTGCTACTCAAGAAGCCTCAAAGTTCTGCCCTCCTCCAACTTGGGCTGGGTTGTTACTCAACTCCGATACCTGGAACAACGCAAATCATGAGGCCACTTATCTACTCACTTAAGCAGCAAAGGAAGAGGAGTTAGAAACCCCAATTTCACATCAGTTCTTCCTTCCCCGCTCATGACGTCTCATTCATGACATCACAGCTAGCGCAAGACCCCTGTTTTTTGGTCATATTCAGATCCTCGACCCCAACCTGTGCCAAGCTTCAGTGACACGAATATCTATTCCAGGCATAAGCTGCTAGTGTAGAGAACTGGTTTTAGGATGTGCTGATTTGGTTAAACTTTACAAGATCTCGTTAACAAAGTCACCGTGAACATCTCACTTGGACAAGGAGGCAGAGCACACTTTTATTTCATTACAGACAACCTGTCTCTAGTATAGGGACTGCCAGACTACTTCATATTCCTCACTTTCTTTTGACACAAACAAATGGGAAGTGATTTATGTACACTTTTGCATTCAAAATGGGGGTGTGTTTCAAACACACGATGACAAGAAAAGCCCACTGCCTCTCATGATCTGCCCTGGGTCCCACGGCTCTGGCGCATGCACCGAGGGGTACCCACTGCACAACATGCATCCTCACATCCATTTTTGGATGCAAGAGTACATTCTGCACTAAGAAAATAGCTCCAAAAGCCCCTCTGCCCTTTTGTGGTATTCGAGTAATTAAACTCCATCAATTCCATCAGGTCTTCTCAAAAGTTTAGATCACACAACACTCTGCAATGCTGTTACGCCTTAATGTACTGAATCCCGCACAGTGATGATGGCCCTGTGTTACTATGAGTGCACACGTGGTGTGCTCCTCAAGGTCACAGGACACATCCTGGACCTTATATTGTCATGGACAGACCTAGGCCTTGGCAGACATGCCTGACACAAGGCCAAAATAAAATTCAGACCACAAGACACACAGAAGGTTGGGCACTAAGGTCATGTGAGCCTCATGTCAGCCTCTTCTTGGCCTCATGTCAGCCGCCCTGGAGCCCGTGTGAGGCTCATGTCAGCCTCTTGTTGGCCTCATGTCAACCGCCCTGGAGCCCGTGTGAGGCTCATGTCAGCCCCTTGTTGCCTTCGTCCTGTTTGAGCTGCGGCTCCTCCTTAACTACAGCCACAGTCAGCGATCCCCCTCGGTGAGATGTGCTGACGCTGCTGGGTGTTTCCAGTGTGATTGTCATTAGGAGATCTGTGGAGTTGATTCCATTTCTGCTGATCAGTCGCATTTGCAGAAACAACATCCTGGCTTTCGATTTCTGTAGAAAACAACATTTTTCGTTGCATAAAGTGCAAACCCACCTCGCTAATTATCACCTTGTATGCATGCATGTATGCGCACATTCATATATGTATGCATGTATATATAAATGTAGGCATGTATGTATGCACACTTTTACATATGTATGCATGTGTATATAAATGTAGGCATGTCTGTATGCGCACATTTATATATGTATGCATGTGTATATAAATGTAGGCATGTATGTATGTGCACATTTATATATGTATGCATGTGTATATAAATGTATGCATGTATGTATGCGCACATTTATATATGTATGCATGTGTATATAAATGTAGGCATGTATGTATGCACACATTAATATATGTATGCATGTGTATATAAATGTAGGCATGTATGTATGCACACATTAATATATGTATGCATGTGTATATAAATGTAGACATGTATGTATGCTCACATTAATATATGTATGCATGTGCGTATAAATGTAGACATGTCTGTATGCACACATTTATATATGTATGCATGTGTATATAAATGTAGGCATCTATGTATGCACACATTAATATATGTATGCATGTGTATATAAATGTAGGCATGTATGTATGCACACATTAATATATGTATGCGTGTGTATATAAATGTAGACATGTCTGTATGCACACATTTATATATGTATGCATGTGTATATAAATGTAGACATATATGTATGCACACATTAATATATGTATGCATGTGTATATAAATGTAGGCATGTTTGTATGCGCACATTTATATATGTGTGCATGTGTATATAAATGTAGACATGTATGTATGCGCACATTAATATATGTATGCATGTGTATATCAATGTAGGCATGTATGTATGCACACATTAATATATGTATGCATGTGTATATAAATGTAGGCATGTATGTATGCACACATTAATATATGTATGCATGTGTATATAAATGTAGACATGTATGTATGCACACATTAATATATGTATGCATGTGTATATAAATGTAGGCATGTATGTATGCACACATTAATATATGTATGCATGTGTATATAAATGTAGGCATGTATGTATGCACACATTAATATATGTATGCATGTGTATATAAATGTAGGCATGTATGTATGCACACATTAATATATGTATGCATGTGTATATAAATGTAGACATGTATGTATGCACACATTAATATATGTATGCATGTGTATATAAATGTAGGCATGTATGTATGCACACATTAATATATGTATGCATGTGTATATAAATGTAGGCATGTATGTATGCACACATTAATATATGTATGCATGTGTATATAAATGTAGACATGTATGTATGCTCACATTAATATATGTATGCATGTGCGTATAAATGTAGACATGTCTGTATGCACACATTTATATATGTATGCATGTGTATATAAATGTAGGCATGTATGTATGCACACATTAATATATGTATGCATGTGTATATAAATGTAGGCATGTATGTATGCACACATTAATATATGTATGCGTGTGTATATAAATGTAGACATGTCTGTATGCACACATTTATATATGTATGCATGTGTATATAAATGTAGACATGTATGTATGCACACATTAATATATGTATGCATGTGTATATAAATGTAGGCATGTATGTATGCGCACATTTATATATGTGTGCATGTGTATATAAATGTAGACATGTATGTATGCGCACATTAATATATGTATGCATGTCTATATAAATGTAGACATGTCTATGCACACATTTATATATGTATGCATGTGTGTATAAATGTAGGCATGTATGTATACACACATTTATATATGTATGCATGTGTATATAAATGTAGGCATGTATGTATGCGCACATTTATATATGTGTGCATGTCTATATAAATGTAGGCATGTATGTATGCGCACATATATATATGTATGCATGTGTGTATAAATGTAGGCATGTATGTATACACACATTTATATATGTATGCATGTGTATATAAATGTAGGCATGTATGTATGCGCACATTTATATATGTGTGCATGTCTATATAAATGTAGACATGTCTGTATGCACACATTTATATATGTATGCATGTGTGTATAAATGTAGGCATGTATGTATGCGCACATTTATATATGTATGCATGGAGGGAGGAGCTACGCTACGATCCAAGATGGCTGCTTAAGCTCCCGGCTCCGTCGACCTCTGCCGGCAGCTCGCATATCCTGTCATTTATCCTTTACCTACGCCAGACTCCCGTGTGTATGAAGCTCGCCTGATACCGGTGGTGCAATCCCGGACTCCCTAACATACTGGGTGGTGGAGTTATGTCGTGTTCCATTTTCGACCTACTCCAGGGCTGAAGCCGGGACCTCGATTTCTAGCCCATCCGGGCTGGAATTGATCAACAGCGGCTGTGGAACCAGTGTTTCGTCCGGTCTTCCGTACTCGGATCTTTTTCTGCATCTCCGATCTGCAATCCAGTTACCGGCTGGCACTGAGGACTCGGTCTCGTGACACAGGGTGTGCATCGTGCGCCGCGGTCGGGGGCCGCTCGCCCGGAGACCCTGCTGGGGACGGCGGTGTTGAAGGGGTGGCCCCCGCGGTCGGCGAAGGTGCCGTGATCACCAGCTGAGGGAGCGCCTGCTGTTGCCATCGGCTTCGTGTGTGCCTGGAGCCTCGGAAGTGAGTCTGGGGCTCGAGTCCTGCTTCGTCTCTTTGGGGGGGGGAGATGGAGAGGACAGATGGCGTACCATCGTTGAGGTCCGTGATGGCCGCCATTGCGGCGCTCCACTCCCAATTCACAGTCACGTATGACCGAGTGTCAGAAATGCTGGGAAATATCTGCCTGCGACCGGACGATGATGCTGCGACACACGATCAGCATTCTGTGGTTCCAGTGGAAGATTTGGCCTACTGTTCTGAGGTTCCCGCGCGGCAGCCTGCCTCAGCTCACGTCGATGATTTTGGCCTCGTGAATGTTGCACCTAAGACCGTAGTTAGCTTTCCCGGTATGACTCCTGCTCGGCGAAACATCGTTGCCGAACGTTTTGATCGCCACGAACAGCTCTTTAGTGACCGTCGGAGAGGTCTTCTTATCTCCTTCATCTTTCCCCGTTGGTCCTGTGGATGCCGCCATCTTGTATCCTGTCCTCGGTCCGATTCAGCTGCCTCGAACTGCTATGGACATTTCGATTACCACATGAATACTGTGGCTTGGGTGGCATGGGTTTTCATAAAGAATCGCACTGGTCAGGGCTGATTTCATCTTGTATCCTGCCTTAGATCAGATGCCTCTGCTTTGTACTATCTGGGACGCTTCGCCTTCTGCGAGACTGCTGGCTTCGGCGACGTAGATTATCGTGAAGAACCGAACTGTCATGGTTGTCTTTGACTTTTGGGGTTAGCTACGCTTTGTGATCTATGCCGGGATTGTACTGTGTATCTCACTGGGAGTCGGGTGGTTTTGGTTGAGGTCCTCCCCATATTGGTGCTTAATACTTGCTTTTAATAATGGACAATATGTTTTGGGGAGGTCGCTAATGGCGGGGGGTATAGGTGGCCGGGAGTATGTTTGTTCTTCTCCTCCTCCGCTTTCTTTATTTCCCTTCTTTGGGGTGTTCCGGGGCGACAGGCACGCTGTTAGTGGGGTAGGCCGTAGCCATTACAGGGGTGCAGGGTGGCGGGTGTTGGGGGGGTTTGTTATTTTAGTTTGTTTTGTTTTATGGTCCCCTTTCTTTCTTTCCTCTTTCTTTGGGTAGGGTTTTTACTCCCTTACAGTAGGGTTGGCTGTCTCTCCTTATCTTTTTTCTTTCTCTGTTTGGCGTCTATACTTGCCTATACCTTACTGTCTCCAGAGGGTGGGTTTTCGGGAGGGTGTGCTCGCTAATCGTTGCTATTACATTGTCTTTTATTCCTCGTCAGCCTCGGCGGGCAAAGTGTGCCCAAGGTTCATATTGCTCATCACCTGGACTTGTTTGCACTGCGGGGTACCTCCCCCCCATCTCTTCTTAACTTCATGTTATGGTGTGACGCCACCGATAGTACAGCCACTTCTGCTTCTTTATAACTTTAAAATTAAACCTTTGATATCCTTCTGCGTTGAGGCATATACAATCACATGCTGTATCTGTATTGTCGATATTATTTGGTCGTATACACGTGCATGACTCCTGATCGGATTCCTGTGTTTGCGGCCGGCCTCTGTGGTTGTAGGCCTGCGCTTGTCATACTTTGATTAACTCAATAAAGGTTTTAAAAAAAAAAAATATATATATAAAATATATATGTATGCATGTGTATATAAATGTAGGCATGTATGTATGCACACATTAATATATGTATGTGTGTATATAAATGTAGACATGTATGTGTGCACGCATTTATATATGTATGCATGTGTATATAAATGCAGACATGTATGTATGCGCACATTTATATATGTATGCGTGTGCATATAAATGTAGGCATGTATGTATGCACACATTAATATATGTATGTGTGTATATAAATGTAGACATGTATGTGTGCACGCATTTATATATGTATGCATGTGTATATAAATGCAGACATGTATGTATGCGCACATTTATATATGTATGCGTGTGCATATAAATGTAGGCATGTATGTAAGTGTGTTTAGGAAGTCAGTCACTCAAAAGGGGTTGAAGGATGCTTGCAGTAAGTCTAACCTCTGGCAATCAATACAGGGATGTCTCATTGGTGGAATCCTATGACACAACTGATAGTGTTACATTAGTGGTGGCCCATTGGTAGTATCTCATGGCCTCATTTATGAAATGTGTTGCATCGCTGGGGCATACCAGCGATGCAACACTGTTCATAGCGCCATCCTTGTTACACCATGGATGCGCCATTTACTCTACGGTGCTCCATGTCGCAAGGATTTACAGATACGTGAGCATTTCTGACGTATCAGAAGGTGCAAAATTGACGTAGTGCTGCAGTGTGTCTGAAAACAGATGCAACTCCAGCAAGGTGTCCTTTCACATGTGGCAGGCCTCATGTGAAAGGGCCTGCGTCAGTCTTACTCCTGCAGTGAGGCAGGTGTAATGATTTGATGCAGTGGTGTCCTAGTAGTGCCATAGTGAAATTTGATAAATTTCACTGCACAACTTCTATGACCCTTCTTTACGTGGGAACACCCTCCCTGCATACCTCATAACTGATGCAGGTATAATGTAGCACAGGGGTTTACAAAGAGACGCATCTGCTTAGATGCATCACTTTGTAAATATGTTGCACTGTGACGCATGTTTTACACCGCCGGTGCGTCACAAAAAGTGCATTCTCACCTCAATAAAGCCGGTTCTTATCACTAATCTCTTAATCACTTAGAATTAAATCTCTGCTCAAGAGACAAACTCACGGGCAAAACCTTCCCTCTCAAACAATCGTTCTGTGGGAACAAGCTCAAGACACGGATGTTCTCCAGAATCTGAACTCTCGGTGACACATGTTCTGACTGAGTTCCCAGAAACTAATATTTGTTTCCATGATCTCCATGGAGAGGTCAAGCCTCAAACCAGCTCTTGTCACCCACATGAGAAACAAAAATAAGAAAGAAACTCTGTAGAAAAAGATGATCTATCCTGAATCAAAACAATGATGATAATGACACTGAAAAGGCACAATGGCATGTTCTAACTGTCCTTTGTTCCATGTTCTCACTGTCCTCTGTTCCAAGTTCTCACTGTCCTCTGTTCCAAGTTCTCACTGTCCTCTGTTCCAAGTTCTCACTGTCCTCTGTTCCAAGTTCTCACTCTCCTCTGTTCCATGTTCTCAGTCTCCTCTGTTCCAAGTTCTCACTGTCCTCTGTTCCAAGTTCTCACTGTCCTCTGTTCCATGTCCTCACTGTCCTCTGTTCCAAGTTCTCACTCTCCTCTGTTCCAAGTTCTCACTGTCCTCTGTTCCATGTCCTCACTGTCCTCTGTTCCATGTTCTCAGTCTTCTCTGTTCCATGTTCTCAGTCTCCTATGTTCCATGTTATCACTGTCCTCTGTTCCATGTTCTCACTGTCCTCTGTTCCAAGTTCTCACTGTCCTCTGTTCCAAGTTCTCACTGTCCTCTGTTCCAAGTTCTCACTGTCCTCTGTTCCAAGTTCTCACTGTCCTCTGTTCCAAGTTCTCACTGTCCTCTGTTCTATGTCCTCACTGTCCTCTGTTCCAAGTTCTCACTCTCCTCTGTTCCATGTTCTCAGTCTCCTCTGTTCCAAGTTCTCACTGTCCTCTGTTCCATGTCCTCACTGTCCTCTGTTCCATGTTCTCAGTCTCCTCTGTTCTATGTTCTCAGTCTCCTATGTTCCATGTTATCACTGTCCTCTGTTCCATGTTCTCAGTCTCCTCTGTTCCATGTTCTCAGTCTCCTATGTTCCATGTTATCACTGTCCTCTGTTCCATGTTCTCACTGTCCTCTGTTCCATGTTCTCAAGGTCCTCTGCTCCATGTTCTCAGTCTCCTCTGTTACATGTTCTCAGTCTCCTCTGTTCCATGTTATCACTGTCCTCTGTTCCATGTTCTCAGTCTCCTCTGTTCCATGTTCTCAGTCTCCTCTGTTCCATGTTGTCACTGTCCTCTGTTCCATGTTCTCAAGATCCTCTGTTCCATGTTCTCACTGTCCTCTGTTTCATGTTCTCACTGTCCTCTGTTCCATGTCCTCACTGTCCTCTGTTCCATGTTCTCAGTCTCCTCTGTTCCATGTTCTCAGTCTCCTCTGTTCCATGTTCTCACTGTCCTCTGTTCCATGTTCTCACTGTCCTCTGTTCCATGTTCTCAAGGTCCTCTGCTCCATGTTCTCAGTCTCCTCTGTTACATGTTCTCAGTCTCCTCTGTTCCATGTTATCACTGTCCTCTGTTCCATGTTCTCCGTCTCCTCTGTTCCATGTTCTCAGTCTCCTCTGTTCCATGTTGTCACTGTCCTCTGTTCCATGTTCTCAAGATCCTCTGTTCCATGTTCTCACTGTCCTCTGTTTCATGTTCTTACTGTTCTCTGTTCCATGTTCTAACTGTCCTCTGTTACATGTTCTAACTGTCCTCTGATTTGAGTTCTCACTGTCCTCTGTTCCATGTTCTCAAGATCATCTGTTCCATGTTCTCAAGGTTCTCTGTTCCATGTTCTCATGGTCCTCTGTTCCATGTTCTAACTGTCCTCTGTTATATGTTCTCAGTCTCCTATGTTCCATGTTATAACTGTTCTTTGTTCAATGTTCTAACTGTCCTCTGATTTGAGTTCTCACTGTCCTCTGTTCCATGTTCTAACTGTCCTCTATTACATGTTCTAACTGTCCTCTGATTTGAGTTCTCACTGTCCTCTGTTCCATGTTCTCCCTGTCCTCTGTTCCATGTTCTCACTGTACTCTGTTCCAAGTTCTCACTGTCCTCTGTTCCATGGCCTTAGTGCCCTCTGTTCAATGTTCTCAGTCTCCTCAGTACCATGTTCTAACTATCCTTTGTTCCATGCCCCCACTCTCCTCTGTTCCATGTTCTCAGTCTTCTCTGTTCCATGTTCTAACTGTCCTCTGTTCCATGTTCTCACTGTCCTCTGTTCCATGTTCTCACTGTCCTCTGTTCCATGTTCTCACTGTCCTCTGTTCCATGCTCCACTGTCCTCTGTTCCATGCTCTCACTATCCTCTGTACCATGTTCTCACTGTCCTTTGTTCCATGTTCTGACTGTCCTCTGTTTCATATTCTATCTGTCCTGTGTGCCATGTTCTAACTGTCCTTTGTTCCATGTTCTGACTGTCCTCTGTTCCATGTTCTCAGTCTCCTCAGTACCATGTTCTAACTGTCCTCTGTTCCATGCTCCCACTCTCCTCTGTTCCATGTGCTCAGTCTCCTCTGTTCCAAGTTCTCACTGTCCTCTGATTTGAGTTCTTGCTGTCCTCTATTCCATGTTCTCATTGTCCTCTGTTCCATGCTCTCACTGTCCTCTGTTCCATGTGCTCAGTCTCCTCTGTTTCATTTTCTATCTGTCCTCTGTTCCATGCTCCCATTCTCCTCTGGTCCATGTGCTCAGTCACCTCTGTTTCAAGTTCTCACTGTCCTCTGTTTCATTTTCTATCTGTCCTGTGTTCCTTGCTGTAACTGTCCTCTGTTCCATGTTCTAGCTGTCCTCTGTTTCATTTTCTATCTGTCCTGTGTTCCATGTTCTAACTGTCCTCTGAAAGTGGCAGGGTGAAAATGCGCACAAGAACATGTGTTATAGTGAACCAAATGATGTGTTCACATTAACCTGGCAAGCATGAGCAAAGAAAATCTACCTCTAGACCACCTTCCAGCAAGAGTTCCCAACGCCGGCGGTCGCGGTTGCCCACTACCCCTCACGTTGAAAAACCTTCTGTTTATTTTGAGGAAGCTGCCGCTCGAGTAGAACCTCTAATCGAGTGGCAGAAAGATGCAGCACCCTGGTGCTGTTTGCAATGATTATCTAGTGTGGGACGAACACACGGTGTTAAAAATCAGCACGAACTGATCAAACTAGCGCCCTCCGCCGCTTTTAGAACTCCATGTAGTGTGGTGGAGCATTTTGGTCACTTCACGGAGTTCCCACTCTGCCCAGTCCAAATTATATCTAAATAGGAGGATTACCCTACTACAAGGGATGGCCCTAAGCTCTCCTCCAACTTAGACTACGGATGATGCGTCACTCGCACACTGAATTAAATTGAATTGGCACTTGTAGAGTGCATGGCTACCAGAAGGCCTCCCAGCACTTAGGAACAGAACCTACACAAGTGACCCGCTTTAGGTGACCGGGAACAAGAACGTTTTCAGCTGTCTACAGAAGGACATATAGTCGCCCTCCAAACAAATGCAATTTGGAAGAGCATTCCAGCTCTTTGAGGTGATGTAGGAGAATCGTCTTCCCCCACTCCTGGACCTATATATTCTAGGGACTACTGCCATGCATTTATTTTAAGTATGGGCGAAATTTGCAAATTCGCGATCCGCGAATTTGTGCGAAATTGCAAAAAAAGTCAGCGAGTTCTCAAATTTTCCCGCGAACTCGTGGATTTTTGTGCCATCTGCACACATATGTGACCACGTGTGCCTGTAACTTTGCCAGCGCACCAAAAGGCGCCGGGGTCCCTTGAGTGAGCTGGCCATTATAGTGGGGATGGGCGGGAAGACGTTTCATACCGCTAGTGTGTGGTGGATGGGGCCAAACGGGCGGGGCTTCTATGCAAGTTCACATGCATCTTGTTTATAAAGGGTCAGAGACCGAGCAGAGCAGCAGATGAGGAGAAAGCAGCCTCCTGGTCACAGGAGCTACACGGGGATGGGGTTCGGGAAACTCATGGATGCAAAAATATGTTTGGCACAGGACCCCAGAATCCTTCAGATGTCCAAGATAGCTCTGCTGCGCGTGCTGGTACAAAGCAATTCTGATCCTGCTTAGTGGGTTCAGGCGCATGCAGCTGCTGCTGCTGGACAATGTCCCCTCTCGTACTAAACTGCCCCGTACAGGCATATGCTGGTGCTGCACATTTGGGTGCAGTGGCATGCAGGTGCTCCACGCCTGGTACATGCGCATACCGGTGCCAGGGGGGGACACGTATTTATTGGTGCTGTGTAGCAAGTTATGACTTTACATTTTGACTGCACTAGACGGTGGTACCACCTACATGGATCAGGAGCATCCAGGCACCAGACTTCATGGTGCAAGAGCATAATGGTGCTGTGTGGTACGGGTATATGTACTGGGGGCAGGGGGACACTTAACACAATGTGTGCTCACACCCAGAGGGCTCCCAGGTATTGAACACAAATGATTTTCACACTGAGAGGGCTCCGGGGCAGTTCAGCAGCACGAGGGCTCACACCCACTGGGCCCCGGGCCAGTTCAGTAGCGCGTGGGCTCACAACCCCTGGAAAGCTCAGCAGCGCAGGGGCTCACACCCACAAGGCTCCCAGGCAGTTTAGCAGCGCCGCCCTCTGGTTTATCACTGCCACCCTCTGGTTCATCACAGCCACCCTCTGGTTCATCACTGCCACCCTCTAGTTCATCACTGCCACCCTCTGGTTCACCACTGCCACCCACTGGTTCATCACTGCCACCCTCTGGTTCACCACTGCCACCCTCTGGTTCATCACTGCCACCCTCTGGTTCACCACTGCCACCCTCTGTTCACCTCTGTCACCCTCTGGTTCATCACTGTCTGTCACCCTCTGGTTCATCACAGCACCCTCTGGTTCACCACTGCCACCCCCTGGTTCATCACTGCCACCCTCTGGTTCATCACTGTCACACCCTGGTTCATAACTGCCACCCTTTGGTTCACCACTGCCACCCTCTGGTTCATCACTGCCACCCTCTGGTTCACCACTGCCACCCTCTGGTTCACCACTGCCACCCTCTGGTTCACCACTGCCACCCTCTGGTTCATCACTGTCACCCTCTGGTTCATCACTGCCACCCTCTGGTTCACCACTGCCACCCTCTTGTTCATCACTGCCACCCTCCGGTTCACCACTGCCACCCTTTGGTTCATCACTGTCACCCTCTGGTTCATCACTGCCACCCTCTGATTCATCACAGCACCCTCTGGTTCACCACTGCCACCCCCTGGTTCATCACTGCCACCCTCTGGTTCATTACTGCCACCCTCTGGTTTGCCACTGCCACCCTCTGGATCATCACTGCCACCCTCTGGTTCATCACTGCCACCCTCTGGTTCATCACAGCACCCTCTGGTTCACCACTGCCACCCTCTGGTTCATCACTGCCACCCTCTAGTTCATCACTGCCACCCTCGGGTTCGTCACTGCCAACCTCTGGTTCACGAATGCCACCCTCTGGTTGATCAGTGCCATCCCCTGGTTCATCACAGCACCCTCTGGTTCACCACTACCACCCTCTGGTTCATCACTGCCACCCTCTAGTTCATCACAGCTCCCTCTGGTTCACCACTGCCACCCTCTGGTTCATCACTGCCACCCTCTGGTTCATCACAGCACCCTCTGGTTCACCACTGCCACCCTCTGGTTCATCGCTGCCACCCTCTAGTTCATCACTGCCTCCCTCTGGTTCATCACTGCCACCCTCTGGATCACCACTGTCACCCTCTGGTTAATCACTGCCACCCTCTGGTTAATCACTGCCACCCTCTGGTTCACAACTGCCACCCTCTGGTTCATCACTGCCACCCATCTGGTTCATCACAGCACCCTTTGGTTCACCCATGCCACCCTCTGGTTCATCACTGCCACCCTCTGGTTCATCACTGCCACCCTCTGGTTCACCACTGCCACCCTCTGGTTCATCACAGCACCCTCTGGTTCACCACTGCCACCCTCTGGTTCACCACTACCACTCTCTGGTTCACCCCTGCCATCATCTGGTTCATGACAGCACCCTCTGGTTCACCACTGTCACCCTCTGGTTCACCACTGTCACCCTCTGATTCATCACTGCCACCCTCTGGTTCATCACAGCCACCCTCTGGTCCGCCCCTGCCTCCCTCTGGTTCACCCCTGCCACCCTCTGGTTCATCACTGCCACCCTCTGGTTCATCACTGCCACCCTATGGTTCATCACTGCCACCCTCTGGTTCACCACCGCCACCCTCTGGTTCACCACTGCCACCCTCTGGTTCATCACTGTCACCCTCTGGTTCACCACTGACATCCTCTGGTTCATCACTGCCACCCTCTGGTTCACCACTGTCACCCTCTGGTTCATCACTGTCACCCTCTGGTTCATCACTGCCACCCTCTGGTTCACCACTGCCACCCTCTGGTTCACCACTGCTACCCTCTGGTTCACCACTGCCACCCTCTGGTTCATCGCTGCCACCCTCTGGATCACCACTGCCACCCTCTGGTTCATCACTGTCACCCTCTGGTTCATCACTGCCACCCTCTGGTTCACCACTGCCACCCTCAGGTTCATTACTGCCACCCTCTGGTTCACCACTGCCACCCTCTGGTTCACCACTGCCACCCTCTGGTTCATCACTGCCATCCTCTGGTTCATTACTGCCACCCTCTGGTTCATCACTGCCACCCTATGGTTCATCACTGCCACCCTATGGTTCATCACTGCCACCCTCTGGTTCACCACTGCCACCCTCCGGTTCACCACTGCCACCCTCCGGTTCACCACTGCCAGCCTCTGGTTCATCACAGCACCCTCTGGTTCACAACTGCACCTTCTGGTTCATCACAGCACCCTCTGGTTCACCACTCTAGATTATGGGGACAAAGCACACCTGCCCAGCCTCAACCGGGGGCTGGTTAATGTGTTACTGAATTTTAGCTTCAAGTCCGGCACCTGCTTCCTTATCTGTAAGTGCTTCCTGTTGTGGTTTCATTTTTGTGACAGCCTGGAGCATTGTGCCATACTTGCAACTATTCTCTGACCCTGCTTCGAGGGTCAGAGCAGGGTCAGAGAATAGTTGCAAGTAGGCAACGAGGAGCCTCAGTAAGCACTTACAGGGTTACAGCAGGTGCCCAAGTTGAAGTTAATTTCTTTTTAACCATTTTGTAAATGGTTACAAAGAAATTAGCTTCAACTTGGGCACCTGCTGTAACCCTGCAAGTGCTTCATGTACTTCAGATTTTGAAAATCCATCCCCAACGCGATTTTGCGGATTTTTCTGCAATTTCGCGAGATTTGCGGACCGCGAAATTGCAGAAAATCCGCAAATTCCACGAACGGAACAGATTTTACGCCCATGCTTAGTTTATTTCCAGAGCGCAAGGCTCTATTGGGACAGTACGGAGAGATGATAGAGTGTAGGATAGGAGGACCCTTGAAGGAAAGAATCTTGTGTATGATACATAGGGATTTGAACTGAATACTTTCCGCAACCAGTGTAGGGAGGCTATAGATGGTCGCGCAGATTCTCTGTGGGGGGTCTGTAAGAGGAGTCGAGCTGCACAGTTCTGCACAGTCTGAGGTTTCTTTATCGTTGAACACGGGGAGCCCGAATAAAGGGCATTTGTGTAGTCTAGACGTGAAAGAATTAACGCTTGATCCAGCAGTTTCCTAGCAGCAGTAGGGGAAGGCTTTTCGTAACCATCTTAAGTATTGAATGGATTATATTAATCAGAAACTGTCAGAGACCAGTAATAACAAGAACAGATTCTAGCAGAAACCATACCATAGAACTTCATCAGGCCTCAAAAAAGATGATGGGTGTATAGAGTCTGGCGCACACATGTCTTTATCGAATATGGTGAGGCTGTTACTTTTGTGAGGGACAAACTCAAGGACCCTTGACAGTGAGAGTGAAAGCAATCAGTCTTCATCAACAGAAGCAATGGCCACTACCTCTAGTCTCGTCCTCGATACTGTAATGGCAGAACTATCCAATATTGGCACATACGTATTGAAAATGAACACTTAGCTTGCAGAAGTCTCAGAAGAGGTAAAATAAATGTAGACAGAGCTGACCTCCTTTCACCACTGTCTTGACACCACAGAAAATGGAATAACAGATGTGGAAACAACTGGCTGGTCTTCCCGAAAGTGGCCAAACATATGGGCAATAAGAAGCAGGATTGCTGACCTGGAAGATAGGACCTACTGGTACAATGTCTGGTTTTAAGGTGTAGCAGAGAAGTCGGAGGGAGATGATCTTATTGACTGTGCAGAACATGATGCCCAAACTCCTGACATCTGTTTTTAACGAACTGCAGGAATTCCAGAGAGCACACAAACTCCAGCAGCAAAATGCTTCGATTGCAAACTCACCGACCAATAACTGCCTTAATCTTGCAATACCAGCAAGCAAGAGCCATAGAACAAGCAGCAAAGAAAACAAAATGGGCCATTCGTGCATGACAATCTCCTGATTTATGTTTTAGCTGATTCTTCGTTTGGAACAAATGTCCTTAGAAGGTGCTGTCTTTCTCGATTCACACAATGTAAGCAAGGGTACAATAAATATAGTCTCCTGGAGCCCCCAGTAATGGTGATCACAAGAGACAGCAAGACATAAGGGTATGTGAGTCAAGAAGACCTTGAGAAATTCCTGGAACCTTTGGGCTGGACTCTCATAGGAACCCAACCATTCATTACACCACCAACCTCGAATATAGGACACAAGCAACCAAGAAGACTAACCCTGGGCGGAGGTGGGGTAGTGCCACTACGTGGAGTTACACTGAGTTATGAAAAAAATCAGTGGAACAGGAGCCCTCGTCCTGCGGCCAGCCGAGGGTATCTGTCTCTCTCCCTCTGTCTGTCTCCCTCTCTGTCTCCCTGGCAGATCCCCCTGACCTGGCTGGGATGAAAAGCAGGGCCTGGGCTTTGGGCAGGCCCTGGGGTGTGGGAGCACCCGTCCTGTGGCCTGACAAGGGTCTGTCTGCCCGGGGAGGCTCCCCTCTCCCTGGCCTGGGTAGGTTCAGAAACAAGGACCAGTTCCGTGGCCTGGGCTCTGGCGGGCCCTGTGGTGTGGGAGCCTACATCCTGTGGCCAGCCAAGGGTCTAGGTGCCTGTCACGGGGGTCCATCGGGCCAGGGCAGGCCTACCCCACTTGGCCTGGGTGTTAATGTGCCTGCGAGCCCCAGGTCAGAGTTCTGTCGGGGGCCCTCCTCTCAACCCCATGCATGAGACCCAGCTGATGATCCCCCATGTAGCAGAGCTGCTGAGCCTTCCAAAGGGCAGGCGGGAGCCCTCCAACAAAGGCTCAGACGGGCAGATTGGCATTCTTTGATCCCGGCCATCTGGTCACGCCTTTCCCCTCGGCCATCGTGCCGCATGCAATGTTTTCAAGGGGGCAACCAGATAGCTGGCTGCCCTGGAAATCCAGATGAGCGCTAGTTTGCCTCCCCAATCCCAGCCAGGGCTCCAGGAGGTCAGGCACATCTGTGCCTTGGGTCCCCTCAGTCTTGTCGTATGCATCGGTTACCAGAAAAGGGGGTACCTGTCCTCCGGGTTACTAGGGACAGAGTATGCTGGAAACCCTCGCAGGCTGTGGACTCTCAGCCGGTGACCAGATGGGCTAGGGCTGGGCAAAAACCTCCCCGTCTGAGCCTCTGGCTGGCCACGTGGCCAACTGCCCGGGACGGCCTCCATAGGGCCCGGGTAGTCCTCCCTTGGGCATCCAAGCCTAAGAGCCCTGTCTGGGCGCTCTACACTGGGCTCCGTCCTCTGCCCTGCCATGGACCCGGGGCCCGGGGCCAATCAGGCGTTTCCCAGCTCGGCTTGGGTTCAGGAGCTCAGGTAGGGGTCCTTGTTGGCCCTGGGGTGGAGGGCACCCTCCCCACCCGGGGCTCCATCCTTAGGCTTGCCCGGGACGCGGACCTTGGGGAGGCCTCCTCTGTACATGCCGCATGGGAGCTCCAGCCAGGCCCCTTCCCCCTGCTCCACCATGGTCCCAGGACGGGGGTCCGTCGGGTCCAGGGTTGGAGGCACGTTGGGGACCCCGGTCTGCAGCCCTAGGCTCAAGGCCCAGGGCCTCTGAACCCCCATGGCGCAGAGCCCCAGAGCCCTCCATAGGGCAGGCAAGAGCTCTCCTGTAAAGTCTCGGGGTGGGCAGTTTGGCATTCTTTAGGCCTGGCCATCTCGTCGCGCCTACCCCGGCCATCTGGTCGTGTGCAATGCTTTCTAATGGGGAGACCAGATGGCTGGGCTGCCCTGGAAGTCCCGATGAGGGCTTGTTTGCCTCTCCGATCCCAGCGAGGGCTCCAGGAGGTCTGCCACGTTCACGCCTTGGGTCCCCTCCATCACCCGGTGCGCACAGATTACAAGAGAGGGGGGTATTTTTCATCTGGATTACAAGGGAGAGGGTCAATCAGACCTCCGTGAGGCCCGGCTATTCTGAGATAGGGGAAGTCAGGACCAGGGCCCTCCTGCTGTAGCCCCCAGGGGCCCTAGTCCACACCTGCCTATAATCCCCTTCTCAATGGGCCTTTCTTCCGAGCCTGCTCACCCCGGGAGCTGGCAGGGACGCAAAGCTGGCATCCCCCATGCAGGGTGGCCTGCCAAGAGAGGCCCCGGCCATACTCCGATCAATTGGGCACTCACAAGCCATTTAAGGATGGACTGCTTGGCCAGCCTCGGCTGTTCTTTCAAGCAAAGAGCTTCCACCCTGCATGGACCATCCCACTCGAGGGCCTGTTGCCTGGCGGGAGGCCCTTCACCCGACCCAGCAGCGAGAAGGCCAAGAGGCCCCGGAAGCTCATGCCCTGCAGTGTTTCAACCCGAGCAGAAGGGGTCGGGTAGCGCCAAGCCCTCGGACGCTGCCATCCGGCAGGTCCTTAGGCCCAGCGCGCCACGCCGTCACCCCTCTTCACCCAGAGCATTTCCGCAGCAGCTCGGACTGACAATTCTGAGGGGTACCACAGCCGCCAGGCTTCGGCTCCCCTGCATCTCACTCATGCTGTGCTACGGCTCGCCTCTCCCTTTCAGGGGAGTTGACTGGGCCCGCAGGTGCCCTTTTACCGAACCTCTCCACCCCTCCAGTGAGCCCTCCCACCAGGCAGGTGGGCTCCTTCCCCTAGCAGGCTCCCAAGAGGGAGGGGTGTGCGAAGGTTGCCGGTCGGGGAGACGGGCATTCGGTTCCCGAACTCACTCCATCAGCAGGTGTGGCTACCTGGTTGATCCTGCCAGTAGCATATGCTTGTGTCTAAGATTAAGCCATGTATGTGTAAGTACACACGGCCGGTACAGTGAAACTAAATGGTTCATTAAATCAGTTATGGTTCCTTTGATCGCTCCATCTGTTACTTAGATAACTGTGGTAATTCTAGAGCTAATACATGCTGACGAGCGGTGACCTAACAGGATGCATGCATTTATCAGTCCTACAAAACCTCCCGCCAATCGTACGGGATTCATCGAATCAGATGTCTGCCCTATTAACTTTCGATTATACTTTCTGTACCTACCATGGTGACCACAGGTAACAGGGAATCAGGGTTTGATTCCGGAGAGGGAGCCTGAGAAACGGCTACCACATCCAAGGAAGGCAGCAGGCGTGCAATTTACCCACTCCCAACTCGGGGAGGTAGTCATGAAAAATAACAATAAGGACTCTTTAGGCCCTGTAATTGGAATGAGTATACTTTAAATCCTTTAACGAATAATAAGCGTATAATAAAGTTGCTGCCGTTAAAAAGCTCGTAGTTGGATCTTGGGATCGAGGTTGCGGTCCACGGTGAGGCTAGCTACCGCCTGTCCCAGCCCCTACCTCTCTGCGCCACCTTGATGCTCTTGACTGAGTGTCCTGGGGTTCCGAAGCCTTTACTTTGAAAAAATTAGAGTGTTCAAAGCAGGCCGGTCAGCTGAATACTTTAGCTAGGAATAATGTAATAGGACTCCAGTGCTATTTTGTTGGTTTTCGGAACTGGGACCATGATTAAGAGGGACGGCCGGGGGCATTTGTATTGTGCCGCTAGAGGTGAAATTCTTAGACCAGTGCAAGACAAACCAAAATGAAAGCATTTGCCAAGAATTTTTTCATTAATCAAGATCGAAAGTAGGAGGTTCAAAGGCGATCAGATACCGTTGTAGTTCCGACCATAAACGATGCTGACTAGCGATCCGTCTGCATTATTCACATGACCAGCCGAGCAGCTTCCGGGAAACCAAAGTCTTTGGGTTCCGGGGGGGTATGTTTGCAAAGCTGAAACTTAAAGGAATTGACGGAAGGGCACCACCAGGAGTGGAGCCTGCAGCTTAATTTGACTTAACACCGGAAACCTCACCCGGCCGGGACACGGAAAGGATTGACAGATTGATAGCTATTTCTTGATTTTGTGGGTTGTGGTGCATGGCCGTTCTTAGTTGGTGGAGCGATTTGTCTGGGTAACTCCGATAACAAATGAAACTCCTCCATGCTAACTAGTTAGGTCGGCGTCCAACTACTTAGAGGGACAAGTGGCGTTCAGCCACACGAGATCGAGCAATAACAGGTCTGTGATGCTTTTTGCTATCCAGGGCTGCACTTGCGCTACACTGAATGAACCAGCCTGTGTCGACCCTTCGCCAACAGGTGCGGGTAACCCGTTGAACCCTGTTCATTATGGGGATTGGGGATTACAATTATTTTCTATGAACGAGGAATTCCCAGTAAGTGCGGGTTATCAGCTTATGTTGATTAAGTCCCTGCCCTTTGTACATACCACCCGTCACTACTACCGATTGGATGGTTTAGTGAGGTCCTCGGATCGGCCCCGCCGGGGTCAGCAACAGCCCTGGCAGAGCGCTGAGAAGACAATCAAACTTGACTATCTAGAGGAAGTAAAAGTCGTAACAACGTTTCTGTAGTTGAACCTGCGGAGGGATCATTAACGGCGGAGCGGCCCAAGCGACTATGGTGCCAGCCCAAAGCCCTCGGCCGCCTTTTGCAAGCACACCCTAGGCACAGGGCCCGTCCCTGCCCTTGAGTGCTCTGGGCGGCTGAACGGTCCGTGGCCACATGTGGCGCTTGGGTGAGGACCAGGCCTCGGCCGGGCTTCCTCCACTCGGAGAGGACCTGACTGACCTACGCATGAGGGTTAGGCTATGGGGTGGCCCTCAGGCCACTGTCCCTCTCAACAGGAGGGGCACTGCAGTGTGCCCTCCTGAGTCAGAACCCACGCTCACACGGCATGACCCCACGGTGGGGGGAAACTGAATGGCAGTGCCTCCCCTGGCTGGGACCACCACCCCCCGAAAAGCCCTCCAGGCCCTCCTGCACCCGAGTCCCAGCCCAACCGGGCTTTGGGTGACTGAAGAGCGGCCCTTCTCAGGCCGCAGGGTGGCATGGAAGAGGAAGAGCTGAGGACCTGCGAAGGGACCATCGGCTGCACTCGGTGGGAGGCGTGCAGGATGGGGAGCTGCCTGGCACTTCCCTTACGGTGCCTCTGACTCGGGCAAGTGTGGGGTGGGCTACTCACCAGCCTGCTGGCACTGCTTGGGCCACCCAGTGATGGGCAGCTGGCATGCAGGTGAGGCGACCCTCCCTCCTTGCCAGGGACCCGGTTCGACTTAGTCCGGTGTGGCCAAGCCAAGGGGTTTGAAGACTTGTGCGGTCTCTCCCGGTTACTCCAGGAGGAACCGTCAGCGGTGTGGCTGCATGCTACGGTCACACCGGGAGCCACCCATGCCCTTGGGTGGGTGGGGGAACTCCCGGCCAAGTGCCTGCTAATGCTTTTTTCTCCCAACGTTGGAGTCTGACTCTCAGAGGGGACCCCTTGAACAGGGCGCCCGGGCCATCTTGCTGCACACACGATAGATGGACGGACGTTGCCTTCCTTCCACCTCTCCTGCACCCGCAGGTAGGTGAACATTTTCAAAAAGTTGCCTGTGACTCTTGGCAGTGGATCACTCGGCTTGCACGTAGATGAAGAACACAACTAGCTGCGAGAATTAGTATGAATTGCAGGACAAATTGATCATTGACACTTCAAACGCACCTTGCAGCCCTGGGTTCCTTCCAGGGCTGTGCCTGTCTGAGGGCCATCGCAGGGTTATCTCTGCTTCCCTGTGTCCCCTCACAAGGTCATCCCCCCCGATCATCCATGGCAGGGTCCCTCACCGGGTCCTATAGGGAAGGTACGCTACCAGCGTGCCTAGCCTCGCCTCTCCAGCAGGGAGGGGGACCGGAGACCAGTCCGGCCTGGGCCTGTCCTGTGGCACCTGGCTGCGTGCTGAATGTGGCTGCCTGCTGTGTCCCACCGGCTTCCTGCGAGCACATGCCTCGGGCACCCACCTCCTCTGCCAGCTTCCTGGGCAGGGCAAATCCCCTCCAGATCCGATCCGGGGAAACAGGGTACACTCTGCAGCGATGCCAGGCCCCTGCTCTCGCAGGAGACTGGCCTTCCAGGCGGCTCCCACAGACACATCAGTATTTTTACCGACTATGACCTCAGATGGGACACAGCGACCCGCTGAATAGCATGTTACTAAGCAGTGGAAAAGAAACGAATCAGGATTCCGCCAGTAACGGCGAGTGAAGAGGGAGGAGCCCAATGCCAAATCCCCCACCCGGCGACTCTCCTGCTTTGCTCAGGGGGCCCAAGTCCTTCTGAATGAGGCTCACCCCGCGTATGGTGTTAGGCCAGTAGCGGCCACCGGCATGCCAGGATCGGGTCTTCTTGGAGTTGGGTTGCTTTGGAATGCAGCCCAAAGGGGTGGTAAACTTCATCTAAGGCTAAATATGGGAATGAGACTGATAGCCAACAAGTACCGTAAGGGAAAGTTGAAAAGAACTTTGAAGAGAGAGTTCAAGAGCGTGTGAAACTGTTGTATAGCTCCTATATATCCTTATATCATGTTAAGTTAGCATAGGTACATTTGAGATTTAAACGCCATTTTTCCTTTCTTGCAACTTCTGCACACGACCCTTAATTGTTGACTTAGCTTTCAACCTAGTGGTTTGCCGTGGTGTATGTGAGAATAATATGTTATTGCTCTGATATCAGTTTTGTTTGTTAAACCATGTCTGCACGGAGAGTGCTGAAGTTTCAGGAGCAACACGATATGGAATTGTTATGAGGTCTGATCTCCACGCCTTCATAGTCATAACACAAGTGCAGCCTTTGCCAACTTGGGCTTGAGGCGGGATTGATATTGCTTTGCACGAGAATTGTTAACACACTTGATGCGGTGCACATGCAGAGAGAGCTGGTGTATGCTGATGTGATTCCTTCATGCTAGGACACTAAGGTATGGGCCCGCCCTAAAACAACCCAAAGAGACCTTCTTAGCTAATAATATAATATATGTGTTAGGGAGGGTGAGATATAAGTGTTGTTAACTCTTATTCATTACAGCATGTTAACATGCTGTCACCATTCGCTTTTTATGTCTTAGTAACTATGCTGATAATTTTGATACTGATAATAAGTATACTTGTATTATCTAAGATACTGCGCCTGAGAAGACGGCATTAGTAAATAAACATTTCAAATGCACATGTGTCTTCTTTACTCCATGTTCTGGTTTGTAATGATAATATAACAAAAGAGTGTTCATGAGTCCCACGTACCCTGAGGTACTGTAAGTTCATGTTCTGGTTTGTCTAAACATTGGGAGTTTGATATGTCCAATGAGACACTGTAGCTAGCTCGGTAAGGGGTGAGTTGGTTGCTAAGGTAAGTTTTGGGACATCCTAATTTGCCGAGGTTCCACTCCTCTGTGCACAGTTCTGTGTGAGTACAGAAACCCTGCAACATGGCGCCCACGTGGGGCCTTTGAATTTGGTACACTGGCTTTCGTGACTGCCTCCAAGTGAGGACAGGGTGTTACCACTAGCATGCGTTTCCCCTGAGACAGTGCTCGTTCCTTTAGAATAGCCATCTGTTGTGGTTTAATTAAAGGTATAGCTTTCATAGTAACAGTTAGTGAGCGAGTTATTTGCTGCAGAAATGTTCTTTATCCTCCCACACGTGAACATAGGGAGTCTTCCATTTGGCCACAGATACCGACCTTGGGAGCAGAATTCAGCGGCATGGCTAGAATAAGAGCTCTATTGTCCCAGAAAGAGGTGGCCTTGAGCTCGGCCCGTGAAACTTTCGTGCTTCACATTGCTAACACCCGTACGGAGGTTCAGGCTCTTTTAAACACTGATTTGCCTTTGCATTTCGGAGCCATGGTCCGTTCTATCTTTAACGCATCCTCCACAACGGGCCTAGCGCATTTTTTTAAAGTTGTTAGCGGTGGTCTCGTGACTTCCTTTGAGAAGATTTTTGGAGTCATCCCTGCCTTCTTCCATTCTATTTTTTCATCCTTATTTGGAGGGTTCCCGTTTTTACTTGCATTAGCGGCTGGCGCATTGGTGGTTTTCTGCCTTTTTAAATATGGATGCCCTTCCTGTGCAAGACCACGCTCAGCTGCTACTGACGCGGTTTCGCAACCGCATGCTTGATTATTATGGCACACTGCCGTTGGCGACTCTAAGCACGGCGTTTGGATTATCTTTTCGGTTCTCCTATTTCACCTGTGTCCAGCCTGTATTTCGCTGCCTGACCTGTGATTTCCTTTGGGCCATTGATTTGTGTCTCTGCGGACCAATATCTTCTGACGTCGATTTTGATCAACTGATGAGTCCTATCATTGCTCACGAGTTGGTTTGTTCTGACGAAAGGATTATGGCCTTGGCGGTGGCACATGGACTAATGGGTCCCTGGAATGTGTTGTCGGCAGCGCAAAATTTCTTGGAACAAAGTTTTCTTGAAAACCCACCGAGCTGTCCTCTGATGGTTATAGAAGATCCGGTGCTGGAAGATCACGTATGTTCCTTTCATCTTTTAAATTGGATGGCTGAACTGTTTTCGGATGAGGACAGTGACTTCCTCCTGGAGGCTGTTGCAGCTTACTTTTCATATACAGTCTTATCATAGACACTGCCTCAAATTGACATGCTGATTGATAGCATTTCCTTGATTTTATTGACTTTTGGTCAAGACATTTTATTTTTGCTTGCCTATTGGCTTGAGCCACATTATACTTGTGGGCTATTTATTAGCATTGGTTTTTAT
This sequence comes from Lissotriton helveticus, assembly GCF_964261635.1. Lineage (NCBI taxonomy): Eukaryota > Metazoa > Chordata > Amphibia > Caudata > Salamandridae > Lissotriton > Lissotriton helveticus. The sequence goes on from NC_136068.1 coordinate 1,953,612,876, forward strand.
AATTGAATTTTTATTCATGCTCGTTTATAATTGGATTCTGCTCTCATGTGATGGCACTTCTGTTATCTTATTTAGTCCGTTCTCGGATCATGGGGGGGTGTTGTATAGCTCCTATATATCCTTATATCATGTTAAGTTAGCATAGGTACATTTGAGATTTAAACGCCATTTTTCCTTTCTTGCAACTTCTGCACACGACCCTTAATTGTTGACTTAGCTTTCAACCTAGTGGTTTGCCGTGGTGTATGTGAGAATAATATGTTATTGCTCTGATATCAGTTTTGTTTGTTAAACCATGTCTGCACGGAGAGTGCTGAAGTTTCAGGAGCAACACGATATGGAATTGTTATGAGGTCTGATCTCCACGCCTTCATAGTCATAACACAAGTGCAGCCTTTGCCAACTTGGGCTTGAGGCGGGATTGATATTGCTTTGCACGAGAATTGTTAACACACTTGATGCGGTGCACATGCAGAGAGAGCTGGTGTATGCTGATGTGATTCCTTCATGCTAGGACACTAAGGTATGGGCCCGCCCTAAAACAACCCAAAGAGACCTTCTTAGCTAATAATATAATATATGTGTTAGGGAGGGTGAGATATAAGTGTTGTTAACTCTTATTCATTACAGCATGTTAACATGCTGTCACCATTCGCTTTTTATGTCTTAGTAACTATGCTGATAATTTTGATACTGATAATAAGTATACTTGTATTATCTAAGATACTGCGCCTGAGAAGACGGCATTAGTAAATAAACATTTCAAATGCACATGTGTCTTCTTTACTCCATGTTCTGGTTTGTAATGATAATATAACAAAAGAGTGTTCATGAGTCCCACGTACCCTGAGGTACTGTAAGTTCATGTTCTGGTTTGTCTAAACATTGGGAGTTTGATATGTCCAATGAGACACTGTAGCTAGCTCGGTAAGGGGTGAGTTGGTTGCTAAGGTAAGTTTTGGGACATCCTAATTTGCCGAGGTTCCACTCCTCTGTGCACAGTTCTGTGTGAGTACAGAAACCCTGCAACAAAACTGCAGAGAGGTAAACGGGTGGGGTCCGTGCAGTCCGCCCGGAGGATTCAACACGGCGGCAAGGTCGCTGGCCTGGTAGTTCCGGATCCCCTCTGCGTAACCGGTGCCCGGGTCCTACTCGGCCCCCTTAGGGTGCATTTCCTCCACTGTGGTGCTCCGTGACCGGCTCTGGGTCGGTTGGGAAGGCTTCAGGGTGGCAGGTGGCCCTACGCTCCGGCGGAGGTTGTTACAGCACCTCTGGCAGCAGCTTCGCCACGTCCGCGGGGCTAAGGTAAATTTGACCAACTCCGTGCCCTCCCCCGGGCACCTGCTCCCTGCCTCCCCTAGGGGCATGCAGGCTCCTATCCCAACTATCGACCGGCGATGTCGGTTACCCACCTGACCCGTCTTGAAACACGGACCAAGGAGTCTAACACATGCGCAAATCACAGGGCCAAATCAGAGGGCCGAGCGAAACCCAGTGGTGCACTGATGGTGAGGGACGGCACGCGCTGGCTGAGGTGGGATCCCTCCATGCTTCCAGTGGCGGTGCACCACCAGCCCGTCTCGCCCACTCCGTCGGGGAGGTGAAACATGAGCATGCATTGTAGGACCCAAAAGATGGTGAACTATGCTTGGAGAGGGCTAATCAGAGGTGACACTGGTGGAGGTCCTTAGTGGTCCTGATGTGCAAATCAGTCTACCGACCTGGGTATGGTGGTAAAAGACTAATCAAACCATCTAGTAGCTGGTTCCCTCCAAAGTTTCCCTCAGGATAGTTGTCGCTCGGAGCGCCCAGTTTTATCTGGTAAAGTGAATGATTAGAGGTCTTGGGGCCAATATGATCTCAAACTTTAAATGGGTAAGAAGCCCGGCTTGCTGGCTTGGAGCCGGGCATGAAATGCGAGTGCCTAGCGGGCCACTTTTGGTAAGCAAAACTGGCGCTGCGGGATTAACCGAACGCCGGGTTAAGGTTCCCGATGCTGATGCTCATCAGAACCCAGAAAAGGTGTTGGATGATATAGACAGCAGGACGGTGGCCATGAAAGTCGGAATCCGCTAAGGAGTGTATAACAACTCACCTGCTGAATCAACTAGCCTTGAAAATGGGTGGTGCTGGAGCATTGGGCTCTTACCCGGCCGTCACCAGTGCTGAGAGCAGCGGGGGTTAAGCTGCGACGAGTAGGAGGGCCGCTGCGGTGTACACGGATGCCCGGGGGGAGGGCCCGGGTGGAGCCGCCACAGGTGCAGATCTTGGTGGGATAGCAAATATTCAAATGAGATCTTTGAAGGCCGAAGTGGAGCAGGGTTCCATGTGAACAGCAGTTGAACATGAGTCAGTTGGTCCTAAGAGATGGGCGAGCGCTTTTCGGAAGTAACGGGTGATGGCCTCCGTTGCCCTTGGCCTATCGAAAGGGAGTCGGGTTAAGATCCCCGAACCCGGACTGGTGGAGATGGGCGCCCTCGTGGCGTCCAGTGTGGTAACGCAAATGATCGTGGAGAAGCCGGCGGGAGAGTTCTCTTTTCTTTCTGAAGGGCAGGGCGCCCTGAAATGGGTTCACCCCGAGAGAGGGCTCAGAGCCTTAGAAAGCGTTGCGGTTCCTGCGGCATCCAGTGAGCTCTCACTGGTCCTTGAAAATCCGGGGGAGAATATGTAAATCTTGTGCTGGACCGTACCCATATCCGCAGCTGGTCTCCAAGGTGAACAGCCTCTGGCATGTTGGAACAATGTAGGTAAGGGAAGCCATCAAGTCAGATCCGTAACTTCGGGATAAGGATTTGCTCTAAGGGCTGGGTCGGTCGGGCTGGAGCACGAAGTGGGGCTGGGCGTGTGCTGCTGCTGGCCGAAGCGCCACCGTCCGGGTAGCGCCAACTCTGGATATGTGCCGGCCCTTCCTGTGGATCGCCCCAGCTGCGGTGAATACCTTTCCCCGGGGGCGCGGGCCGGCGTTCTGCCTCAGCCAGCGCCTAGCAGCTGACTTAGAACTGGAGCAGACCAGGGGAACCCGACTGCTTAATTAAAACAAAGCATAGCGAAGGCCTGAGGCGGGTGTTTAAGTGATTTGATTTCTGCCCAGTGCTCTGAATGTCAAAGTGAAGAAATTAATCGAAGTGCGGTTAAACGGCGGGAGTAACTATGACTCTCTTTTTTTTAACACAAACTTTATTATGTTTATTGAATTGTACATACAGATTTCTGCTTCCACATTAGAACCAAGGAGTATCAGTATGGTTCAGCAACATATGCTCTGCTAGTATATACATGTGCACATAGCTAGTACAACCACGCCGTGTGCAGATCTCCTAACATCAACACGTTCTTATGTGCACCTTTTTTATTTACATGAGATATCCCAGTCTGTATCTTTAATCCATATTGTGAATATCTGAATGAACCCATAACAATCACCCCCGCTTCTGGCTTCAAGCACCCGGCACCCGCTGGGCATGATCCGCTCCGGGCACAGTGGCAGATGGGGAGTTTGACTGGGATGGTACACCTGTCAAATGATAATGCAGGTATCCTAAGGCGAGGTCAGGAGGACAAAAACCTCCTGCAGAGCAAAAGGGCAAAAGCTTGCTTGATCTCGATTCTCAGTATGAATACAGACCGTGAAAGCGAGACCTCATGATCCGTCTGACTTTTTGGGTTTCAAGCAGGAGGTGTCAGAAAAGTTACCACAGGGATAACTGGCTTGTGGCAGCCAAGCGTTCATAACGACGTCACTTTTTAATCCTTTAATGTCGGCTCTTGCTATCATTGTGAAGCAGAATTCATCAAGCATTGTATTGTTCACCCACTAATAGGGAACGTGAGCTGGGTTTAGACCGTCGTCGTGAGACAGGTTAGCTTTACCCTACTGATGATGTGTTGTTGCAATAGTAATCCTGCTAAGTACAAGAGGAACTGCAGGTTCAGACATTTGGTGTACGTGCTTGGCTGAGGAGCCAATGGGGCGAAGCTACCATCTGTGGGATTATGACAGCATGCCTCTAAGTCAGAATCCCCACTAAACCAGAATGATACCGCAGTGCCACAGAGCCTCGGTTGGCCTGGGATAGCCGGCCTCTTTCGGGGGCAGTTAAATAGAGCCGCTCACTTGGGAACCGGAGCGCTGACGTAAGGGGGGCCACCTCCATCGACCTTAGAATTCCGCATATTCATGGGGCACCCGGTGCTAAATCATTCGTAGAGAACCTGATTCTGGGTCATGGTTTCGTAAGTAGCAGAGCAGCCACCTTGCTGCGATCTTTTGAAAGACATCCCCTGAGCCAAGCTTGTATCTCTCTGTGAGTGGATGCTGGAGGACGCCCTCTTCTACCACACCCAGGCGTTGGTCCCTCTGCACCGGTGGAAGGGATGCAGAGGGGGCGATGCAGGCCTTCGGGAGGCTGTCTCCACCATGTGCCCTCCAGCATGGTGGCCTCCCCCTCCTGTCCCTGCCCCACTGGGGTGCGGGGATGGGTGCCACCATCCCTTATAGGTCAGCAGGGTGACCAGATGGCCTGGGCCCCCCTTCCCACTGCTCCTACGCAAGTCGAGAAGGGAGGCAAGCAACCCCGGGGAAGGAGCAGTGGCCTTGGAGTGCCTAGCCACCCTTGCTGTCGTCAGAGTGCAAGGGTGACTGGGTCCGGCGGTCTCAGGCCATCTGGGTGCTGGGTCATCTCGGGCCATCTGGTCGCCTGGCTGCGCGACCAGGTGGCCCTGCGGGCTGGGCAACAAGATGGCCCTTCGGGCCGGGCAACCAGATGGCCCTATGGGCCGGGCAACCAGATGGCCCTATGGGCTGGGTGACCAGATGGCCCTGCGGGCCAGGTGACCAGATGGCCCTGCGGGATGGGTGACCAGATGGCCGGCCTACTAGCCAGTCGGACTAACTCCAACTTTTGTCCTTCCCCATGGTTCTGTAAGCCCCCACGCAGCCTGGAGAGGCTCTCCCCGGGCTGGCTAGGGTTTGGAAGCTGAGACTGGGGCTTGAGCTCTATCCGGCAAGCCCTGGGGTGCAGGAGCCCCCCATCCAGTAAGCCACTGAGGGTCCGGGTGCTGGGGACAGGGGGTCCATCGGGGCCCAGGGAGGCTCTCTCCCGCCTGGCCTAGGGTTTGGAAGTTGGGACCGGGTCCGGGGCTTGAGCTCCGTCAAGCGGGTCCTGGGGTGCAGGAGCCCCCAGTCCTGCAAGCCATCCGAGGGTCCAGGTGCTGGGGACGGGTGTCCATCGGGGCCAGGGCAGGCTCACCCGACCTGGATGGGTTCAGAAGCTGGGACCGGGCCAGCGGGTGGAGGTTGGCTGGCTAACTCTGCTCCGCTGGTGGACCAAAGTTCTCTGCCCACCCCTAAAAAAGACACAGAAACCCAGCAAAAGACACACACAAGCACACACATACATACACACATATGGTGCACAGTGACACATGGAATTTCACCCCATCATTCATCTCCCCTCACACACAGATTGCAGAAAGCTGCCATCAGCACTTTGTACGTGGAGCTTCCTGTCTCTGTATCTGTTATATAGATCCCTCTCAAGAGACGCAACTCATACCTGAATACCTCTCAATGCTTCATACTCCTCTGAGTATCCCGAGCATCAGTGAAGGCTCCGATGGCATCGAGGAGGGACCACAGAAGGAATCAGAGAATGAATCCAACCTCTTCTACAGGTAATTCTGATGCATTCTCCTAGGACGGAGGGGATTAAACATCATCTGAAGGCAATGGTTAGTGTTATACAGTCTGGACAGGGGAGCTGAAAACCCCGCTCTTTTATCTAGTAGTGTGCCTGATGCAGTTTGTCCGGAGTAAATGAATTATAGTCTGTACACGGTCTGTGCAGGGTGAATGTAGAAATCACACCTAACTGCAGCATACACAATGTTGCACAGGTGAGAAGGAATAAAGCAGTGCAGAGTTGTATCTGCTAAGACTGACCTGCTGCTGCGGTCGTGTCCTGCTCTGGAGCTCTCATTACGCTGCCTTGCACGATGCACCGATTCGCACTATGGTGCAGAGGTGGGGTTGTGCTGTATAGAGGATTTGTAGTGGAAGCATACCCTTCCAGCGTGAAGTCCTATACTTAAACTCAGAAGGATCCCAGTCATTAGGATGCATGCTGAGCCCCGCCACACACATGCACTCTGTATGTTGGTAGTTGACATTTTGTGCAGGTCAATAATTCTATATTTGATATTTTAATACACATCCACTGGCAATCAATGACTAGTCTTGATGCACAATGAGACAGCACCTCATTCTTGGCACACACTTACAATCAGTGGTTAGCAATGCTTATTTGAGAGGCTATGGTGAACAATGACACTCACTGAGAGGCAATGGAAAGTACTGGCATAAACTGAGAGGCTACGGTCAGCACTGACACACACCCAGAGGCTATGGTCAGCACTGACACACACCCAGAGGCTATGGTCAGCACTGACACACACCCAGAGGCTATGGTCAGCACTGACACACACCCAGAGGCTATGGTCAGGACTGACACACACCCAGAGGCTTTGGGGTGACTGACCTATCCCAAGAAAGTATCACACAGGATGAGACAACTGAGCTAATCCAAGAGAGTACTAACACAAGCACGGGTTACTGAGCTGTCCCAAGAGAGAACTAACACAGGATGGGGCGACTGAGCTGTCCCAAGAGAGTAATAACACAGGATGGGGTGACTGAGCTATCCCAAGAGAGTAATAACACAGCATGGGATGACTGAGCTATCCCAAGAGAGTAATAACACAGGATGGGACAACTGAGCTATCCTAAGAGAGTACTAACACAGGATGGGATGACTGAGTTATCCCAAGAGAGTACTAACACAGGATGAGACAACTGAGCTATCCCAAGAGAGAACTAACACACAAAGTGACGACTGAGCTATCCCAAGAGAGTGCTAACACAGGATGAGACAACTGAGCTATCCTAAGAGAGTACTAACACAGGATGGGATGACTGAGCTATCCCAAGAGAGAATCATGCAGGATGAGACAACTGAGCTATCCCAAGAGAGTACTAACACAGGATGAGACAACTGAGCTATCCTAAGAGAGTACTAACACAGTATAGGGTGACTGAGCTATCCAAAGAGAGAACTAACACAAGCACGGGTGACTGAGCTATCCCAAGAGAGAACTAACACAGGATGGGGCGACTGAGCTATCCCAAGAGAGTAATAACACAGGATGGGATGACTGAGCTATCCCAAGAGAGTACTAACACAGGATGGGACAACTGAGCTATCCTAAGAGAGTACTAACACAGAAAGGGACGACTGAGCTATCCCAAGAGAGTGCTAACACAGGATGAGACAACTGAGCTATCCTAAGAGAGTACTAACACAGGATGGGGTGACTGAGCTATCCCAAGAGAGAATCATGCAGGATGAGACAACTGAGCTATCCCAAGAGAGTACTAACCCAGGATAGGGTGACTGAGCTATCCCAAGAGAGAACTAACACAGGATGGGGCGACTGAGCTATCCTAAGAGAGAACTAACACAGGATGGGGTGACTGAGCTATCCCAAGAGAGTAATAACACAGGATGGGGTGACTGCGCTATCCTAAGCGAGTACTAACACAGGATGGGGTGCCTGAGCTATCCCAAGAGAGTACTAACACAGGAACAGGTGACTGAGCTATCCCAAAAGAGTACTAACACAGGATGGGGTGACTGAGCTATCCAAAGAGAGTACTAACACAGGATGGGACGACTGAGCTATCCCAAGAGAGTACTAACACAGGATGGGGTGACTGAACTATCCAAAGAGAGTACTAACACAGGATGGGACGACTGAGCTATCCCAAGAGAGTACTAACACAAGATGGGGTGACTGAGCTATCCCAAGAGAGTATCACACAGGATGAGACAACTGAGCTATCCCAAGAGAGTACTAACACAGGATGAGACAACTGAGCTATCCCAAGAGAGAACTAACACAGGATGGGGTGACTGAGCTATCCAAAGAGAGTACTAACACAGGATGAGACAACTGAGCTATCCCAAGAGAGTACTAACACAGGATGAGACAACTGAGCTATCCCAAGAGAGAACTAACACAGGATGGGGTGACTGAGCTATCCAAAGAGAGTACTAACACAGGATGGGGTGACTGAACTATCCAAAGAGAGTACTAACACCTGATGGGGTGACTGAGCTATCCCAAGAGAGTATCACACAGGATGAGACAACTGAGCTATCCCAAGAGAGTACTAACACAGGATGGGGCGACTGAGCTATCCCAAGAGAGTATCACACATGATGAGACAACTGAGCTATCCTATGAGAGTACTAACACAAGATGGGGTGACTGAGCTATCCCAAGAGAGTATCACACAGGATGAGACAACTGAGCTATCCCAAGAGAGTACTAACACAGGATGAGACAACTGAGCTATCCCAAGAGAGAACTAACACAGGATGGGGTGACTGAGCTATCCAAAGAGAGTACTAACACAGGATGGGACGACTGAGCTATCCCAAGAGAGTACTAACACAGGATGGGGTGACTGAGCTATCCTAAGAGAGTACTAACACAAGATGGGGTGACTGAGCTATCCCAAGAGAGTATCACACAGGATGAGACAACTGAGCTATCCCAAGAGAGTATCACACAGGATGAGACAACTGAGCTATCCCAAGAGAGTACTAACACAGGATGGGGTGACTGAGCTATCCTAAGAGAGTACTAACACAGGATAGGGTGACTGAGCTATCCCAAGAGAGTACTCACACAGGATGAGACAACTGAGCTATCCTAAGAGAGTACTAACACAGGATGGGGTGACTGACCTATCCCAAGAAAGTATCACACAGGATGAGACAACTGAGCTAATCCAAGAGAGTACTAACCCAGGATAGGGTGACTGAGCTATCCCAAGAGAGAACTAACACAAGCACGGGTGACTGAGCTGTCCCAAGAGAGAACTAACACAGGATGGGGCGACTGAGCTGTCCCAAGAGAGTAATAACACAGGATGGGGTGACTGAGCTATCCCAAGAGAGTAATAACACAGCATGGGATGACTGAGCTATCCCAAGAGAGTAATAACACAGGATGGGACAACTGAGCTATCCTAAGAGAGTACTAACACAGGATGGGATGACTGAGTTATCCCAAGAGAGTACTAACACACAAAGTGACGACTGAGCTATCCCAAGAGAGTGCTAACACAGGATGAGACAACTGAGCTATCCTAAGAGAGTACTAACACAGGATGGGATGACTGAGCTATCCCAAGAGAGAATCATGCAGGATGAGACAACTGAGCTATCCCAAGAGAGTACTAACACAGGATGAGACAACTGAGCTATCCTAAGAGAGTACTAACACAGTATAGGGTGACTGAGCTATCCCAAGAGAGAACTAACACAAGCACGGGTGACTGAGCTATCCCAAGAGAGAACTAACACAGGATGGGGCGACTGAGCTGTCCCAAGAGAGTAATAACACAGGATGGGGTGACTGAGCTATCCCAAGAGAGTAATAACACAGGATGGGATGACTGAGCTATCCCAAGAGAGTACTAACACAGGATGGGACAACTGAGCTATCCTAAGAGAGTACTAACACAGAAAGGGACGACTGAGCTATCCCAAGAGAGTGCTAACACAGGATGAGACAACTGAGCTATCCTAAGAGAGTACTAACACAGGATGGGGTGACTGAGCTATCCCAAGAGAGAATCATGCAGGATGAGACAACTGAGCTATCCCAAGAGAGTACTAACCCAGGATAGGGTGACTGAGTTATCCCAAGAGAGAACTAACACAGGATGGGGCGACTGAGCTATCCTAAGAGAGAACTAACACAGGATGGGGTGACTGAGCTATCCCAAGAGAGTAATAACACAGGATGGGGTGACTGCGCTATCCTAAGCGAGTACTAACACAGGATGGGGTGCCTGAGCTATCCCAAGAGAGTACTAACACAGGAACAGGTGACTGAGCTATCCCAAAAGAGTACTAACACAGGATGGGGTGACTGCGCTATCCCAAGCGAGTACTAACACAGGATGGGGTGACTGAGCTATCCCAAGAGAGTACTAACACACGATGGGGTGACTGAGCTATCCCAAGAGAGTACTAACACAGGATGGGGTGACTGAGCTATCCAAAGAGAGTACAAACACAGGATGGGGTGACTGAGCTATCCCAAGAGAGTACTAACACAGGAACAGGTGACTGAGCTATCCCAAAAGAGTACTAACACAGGATGGGGTGACTGCGCTATCCCAAGTGAGTACTAACACAGGATGGGGTGACTGAGCTATCCCAAGAGAGTACTAACACAGGATGGGGTGACTGAGCTATCCCAAGAGAGTACTAACACGGGATGGGGTGACTGAGCTATCCCAAGAGAGTACTAACACGGGATGGGGTGACTGAGCTATCCCAAGAGAGTACTAACAGAGGATGGGGCGACTGAGCTATCCTAAGAGAGTATTAACAAAGGAACTGATGACTGAGCTGTCCCAATCGAGTACTAACACAGGCATGGTTGACTGAGCTATCCAAAGAGAGCCCTAACACAGGATGGGGTGAATGAGCTATCCGAGGCGAGTACTAACACTGGACGGGGTGAATGAGCTATCCCAATCGAGTACTAACACAGGATGGGGTGATTGAGCTATCCCAAGCGAGTACTAACACAGGATGGGGCGACTGAGCTATCCCAAGAGAGTATTAACACAGAATGGGGTGACACGGACAGCCACCATATGACCCCACCGCACAAACATAGACACAGTCAGTACATCACACAGCCCCTGCCTGCCAGGCTCCAATGTCTACTAACACGTCACAAACTCCTCTATTCTTACTTCCGGTTAGGGTTTAGGTCTGCTCTCCCCTGCCTAGATCCCTTCCCTTCTTGAATCTCCGGTCTTCAGTGTCCTGAGTGTCGGTGGAGATCGGCAGCGCCTGCCTGCACTTTACACTACACCTCCGTTGTGGCTGAAATCTGCACTGCTTTAGTCTCACTAGCCCCTCCTCCTGGATGCCAGCCAACTTCTCATCTGGCCTGAAGTGAGACTTTAGTTCTGCTGCCCAGGATATAGTGAAAGTGTGAAAAAGAACAAGTGTATTCGGTAGAAAAATCTTTACTCGTTCGTACACTTAAGGTACCAATGACAATATCATATGCCCCTACACAGGTGACACTCCATACGTTGCGAACTACAGATACACAAAACAATGGCTGACCAACATGTGAGTGACACACACAACAACCAGTGGCTGAGGGCAGCTGACCTACCACACCTCTGTTTTTTGTATTAATGGTTCATGTTCTGCTAGAAATTTAGCGCAGTCTCAAGCTAACCCTAAACATGGAGAAAAGAAGTCATCAGCTGGACCAAAAACACTGCATTCAACAAGAATTAGCAACGCCAAAAGGTCTATCTTGATATTAAACTGGAATTTAGCAACTGCTAAGCTTTTTATTAGTTTTTCTTAATTTTTAATATATTTTGTATTGGCAGTTTAACATTTACAAAGGAATTGTTAGGCTACAAACATATTCTGCAGCATAAACAGTGTGATTGCCTTAACTCACTACTAAACAATGCAGCAGTTTAAACAGTTCAAGATTGTAAAGAAGTGAAACACTTGTAACCCGCTGACAAGGTTGGGGTACATACAGTAGTGCGCCCAGGCACAAGCGACGCTATCTGATGCCAGAGACTTAATAGAACAGAACGAATTGTGACTGCAATAAACAAAACAATCCTGCACGCACTATATGTGACAGAGTTAGTGACGCAACAACTTTGATCAAACAAGGGTGTACCTGGGGTTGCGTATAGAAAACGCTGCAGTCAGACAGGGGCGCTCCCCCCGGCAGAGGGCGCTGCGCAGTAGGGGCACAGCCACAGGGATTACTAAGAGGCTTGTTCTCCAGATTGGAGTCCTTCAGAGAGTTTCTCTAGGAGAGCTTCCCAGCTCAGAGATGGGGTGTTTGCAGAGCTCTCTTGCTTCCTCTCCATGTAAGGCTTTACTTTACGCCTGCGTCCAGGCCACCATGGAGAGTGTGGGGGTTTGCCACTTTCCACTTGTAGGTGAGCAGGCATTTTGCTATGATAAGGTCCAGGTCCGCGAAGCTTGTCACAGCCCTATTTCCCTTGGTATGTCATATAAACCCAGCAAGCACGTTTTCCCGGTGTGCACTATGCTGGGGCCATGGACCGTGTCAGATGTGTCGTGTCGTCCAGTCAATATCTGACCAGTGACGTGCAGGTCCAAAGCATATCTAGGGAATATGCGTCTGGGGCAAGGCAATGAGGACAGGCAGAATCTGTGCGGTTAAAATATCGATTGAGTTTGTGGGGAGTTAAATAGGCTCTGTGTAATTTGTATTATTTTAATGCAGGCATTGCAGGACACTAGGGTTGGGTAAGAAATTATTGCCGCCATTCTCTATCTGTTGGTGCAGAGTGTCATGCACTCACCTGGTCCTAATCACAGAGACAACACTGGAATCGATGCTGGACCTCCTATCCCCCTCACCAAAGGGTGAGATCCAGCGATGAGACTCCTAAAACATGCACTCTTCCTAGGGGGAAAGGGGGTAGGGACAAGATAAGAAAAGAGAGACTTGTGGTACTGGATCTGCTCCACGGCGACACACACTGCTTAACACGAGGTGTCTCTCTTGAGATCTTCTGCGTTTGCGAAGGGAATGTCTGGTGTTGTGAAGACGCAATACACTGGAAGCAACAAGAAAAGGCAATTACCATCAGTACTAGGCCTGGGCGGTGAACTCTGCTCCGATAACGGAGTTTGTGGACTTTTTCATACTCCTCGCTCAATAGAGCTCACGGAGTTCCAAAAAATTCCACTACGCGGCACAGAGTTTTTTCCTCGCTTGCGCTCACCAATTTTAAGTTGGGGAGCGAGGAAAATCCAACTCTAAATCACTTCCCAGCAAGATCTCTCAACATGGGTAGTCACGGATGGTCGCTACCTCTCGTGTTGAGAAACCTTCCATTTGCGCTGAGGAAGCTTCTGCTTGAGTCTTCTACTTGAGTGGCAGAAAGAAGCAACACCCTGTTGCGCTGCCCGTGATGCAATTTGTACTGATTTTACGGAGAAGGACAAACACCAAGGTCTAAAAACCAGTGTGAACGGCGCAAGCAAAGGCAATCAGTTACTTGCCTAAATACGCTCCTTAAAGTATCATCAATTGGGTAAGAAAAAGGGCCCTACGGAAGCAAAGACAGGCAAGCTGAAGCAGGATCGCATATGGCAGTGGCGCCCTAGGGTGAAAAGTGTAGAGCAAGCGATCCAGAACCTCACTGAAGGAGGACAGTCACAGAATTCACCAATTGGCATCTAGAAAACCAGTTCGCCTCCTATTGTAGTTACGAGGCCATGTATTAGTGTTCAAAGTTGGGCAAACCTAGTTCACTGCAGTCCACTGGGAGATGGAGTTTAGGGAGGGCCACCCTACAGTGAAATATCTGCCACATAAAGTCACCCATTAAGCATTCTAGGGAGAAAAGTCAGGGCTTGGGAATTGTTGGACCCGGCCTCGTGGCGTGGTCCTACCCCTCCCGCATGGCAGGCCCCGGACGACATCGGCCCTCCATCCAGCCCGGGTCGGCCTCGGGCACCCCTCTGCACGCCCTCCAAACCACCAGATCCGCCACCCGGCGGCCCACAACCACTGACACGGCACACTCGGGCCTCCCCAGCATTACCGGTCCGGTGCCCACCCCGGACCCACCTTCCAGGCCCGACGCCATCTTGGGCCCATCACGTCACAGACAAGTGGTCCCGGACCAGCCGCAGCCACGGCCCCAGCGAGCCCGCCATCGAGGCACCAAGAACCCTCCGGGTGGTAGAGTGGCCACTCAACCAGAGACAAGGAGAGGGGAGTTTCGATGGCTCTCCAACCGTCCCCGGATGCCTGGTTTCGATCGACCTCCGGCCTCCCTGAGCGCTGGCCCCAACCCCTGCTGGGTGTCTGGACACCATCATCCCGGCCCCTCTGACCCCCAGGCGAGAGGGTCCGGACATCAAAGGACTCCAGACCTATATCTGGGCCAGCCCCGGAGTAGGACGGCAGTTGTATCCCGGAGTCGAGAAGCCCTGCTGACGCTGTCGCGGCTGACCCTGAGACAAACTCCCCTTGCTGCTCTACCTGGAACCTGCTGGAGCTGCCGCGGTCCATCTTCACTGTAACCACCTTGGAGCCTGCTGGCGCTGCCGCGGTCCATCTTTGCTGAACCATCTTGGAGCCTGCTGGTGCTGCCGCGGTCCACACTCGCTGAACCATCTCGGAACCTGCTGGCGCTGCCGCGGTCCACACTCGCTGAACCACCTGGGAACCTGCTGGCGCTGCCGCGGTCCACACTCGCTGAACCATCTTGGAACCTGCTGGCGCTGCCGCGGTCCACCCTCACTGAACCATCTTGGAACCTGCTGGCGCTGCCGCGGTCCACACTCGCTGAACAATCTTGGAGCCTGCTGGCGCTGCCGCAGCCCAACCTTCCGGAACCCCCCAGCTTGAGGATTGAGAGCTGTGCGTAGGGTCTCCTTGCAACCGACCAACTATCAGACTGTCCCGCTACCTTGCCCCTTGCCACGAGACTTTCCAGATCTCGGGATCTGCTGTATATATTGAAACGATACTAATTGCCCGATAAAGATTGAAAACTCTATCTACGTGTGGTGTATATTTGTAGTGGTGTGGTTACTCTGCTGTACGATTCTAGGAGAGGGCCCTCCTGTTGGAGGCCTCTCGACATCGCTCGGTCCCTTCTCTGAAGGAGGGGTAGACCTAGGGGTGGTCAGTCAGACACCTTCTGCCTCCCCCGGGTTCGCCTTTCTAACATTGGTGGCAGGCGCTGCGATCCGAGCCAACGCAAAATCGTACAGAGAGTGATCTACCCGCTACGACGGAAAAACACACAGAGACCATGACGACCCAAGGAACCAACCTACCTGCCGAATTCCAGAAAGAGAAGATAGAAGAATACAGCCACAAAGAACTAAAACAATTCTGTAAAGACATGGGTATCGCTACCACTGGCCTGAGCACAAAAGAGGACTTCAAATCGGCCCTACAAGCCTGGGTGGAAATCCGAGACAGACCACCCCAAGAGGAGAGTGGCCCGAACGGGCAACAGGAAACCCGCGCACCCCCCACGGGGGAAAAAACCGCAACACTAAACGCGGACCTCATCTATGAAGACGCTCGAGAACGAGAGCGCAACCGGCTACACGAAGTGGAGCTTGCACGACTCCGGCTAGACGGAGAACTCCAGCTAGCGTAGAAAAAGATAGCCCTCGAGCAACTACGGCTGGAGGGGGATCTAGAAGAGAAACGGAGACAACGTGACCTCGAAGAAAAACGACTAGCATATGAACACGAACGAGGCCTGAGAGAACTAGAAATCAAGGCCAAGATCAACGAAGATAGCGCGGCCGGGGCCAAGACCTCGGCCCCTCCCGCGGACACCAAGGTTCACCTACCGAAAGATGTAGTCAAAGAATACTACAAGAACGATGATATCCAACAATGGTTCAAAGCCTACGAGGTGGCCATGACCGCCCATCGGGTGCCCCTGAAGGATTGGGGCGCCGGCCTGTGGGGGAAGTTCGTCAACGAAGGGAGGGACGCCCTGCTGGAACTCCCTGACACCGAAATGACCTCCTATGAACACATGAAAACGGCCCTACTCACGCGCTACGGACTCACCCCCGAAATGTACCGGCAGAGGTTCCGAGACTGTAAAAAAATCCCCGGTACCACTTGGGTAGAATATGTGAACTTTTTTAGCAGAGCCTTCGAGGGGTGGGTCAAAGGCAGTCAGGTCACTACCTACCAGCAGTTGGTCGACCTGATGTTATGGGAGCACCTCTCCAACAACTGCTTCATTGAACTTCGACAGCACCTCCTCGACAGCAAGTTGACCGAGCCGCGAAAGCTAGCGGTCGAAGCAGATCGGTGGGCGAGCAACCGCGTCCACCGGAACACCACAGGAGAATACGGACGGGGTCCCCGGGGAAGCACCGGCCGCGAGGCGGCGGGTCTGGCATCAGCCGAGGCCGAGACCTCCCGCCGGGGTCTTCGCCCGCCTCCTCTACACCAGCCTCCAGCCCGAGGGGGACCCATCCAGCCCGACCGGGGCCACGCCCCAACGTTACGTGCCACAGATGCCAGCGGCTGGGTCACTATGCCAATGATCCTCTCTGCCCCATGAACCAGCGGCCCGGCACCACCGGGCCCCCGGTCGACAAATCACGGCAGCTGCTCTGAGCGAAGAAAAGGATGAAGAAGAAGAGGTCCCTATGGAACCAGAAGAATGGGAGTCCGCGGCCATGTGCCTCGCCTCCCTGGGCGACAAAGACATGATCCCCCGAGACCAGATTCCGATCAACACCCAGAAGTACCGCCAGTGGGTCACCATCAACGGACGCCGGTCCGAGGCTCTCCGTGACACGGGGGCCAGCATAACCGCCGTCCGCTGCCATCTGGTGACCCCAGAACAAATCTTGCCCCACGTTCTGTGCCCTGTCCGGTCAGCGGACAATTCCAAGAGCCTGTGCCAGATGGCTCGCATCCCCTTCGAGTGGGGAGGAGTGTCCGGCATGCTGAAAGTCACCGTCCGAGACGATGCCCCGGTGGACTGCCTCCTAGGGAACGACCTGGAAAGTTCCCCCTGGGCACAGATCGAGCGAAGAGAGCATCTGGGGATGCTTGGCCTTCCTGAATGGGTTTGCGTAACGACCCGATCCATGTCCACCCGGGACGCCGCCCCAACCGAAGACAATCTGCCCGAAGAACCTGAATGGCCGGCACCTCCGCCACCCGCCACTGCCACGGCCGAACCCGAACTGTGGCCGCAGGGCCCCAGCCATGAAGAACTTCCCGAGCTCGGGCCCCTTCCCGAACTAGCCCAGTGGCGCCAAGAAGGGGCCCCACCCGCGAGCAGTTCCATCGGGAACAAAAGACATGTCCTTCCCTTGAGGGACTCCGACAACAAGCCGCCACGCAAGCCACAGGAGACTCCTCGGGGTCCCACTGGATCTATTGGGACCAGGATCTCCTGTACAGTGAACAAAAGATCGCCAAGCTGGGGGCCGGCCGAGTGCTAGTCGTCCCCCTCCCCTTCAGAGACTTTCTCTTAAACCTGGCACATGATGTGCCCCTCGCCGGGCACCTGGGGCAGGACAAAACCTACAGCCGCCTGGTGACCCACTTTTATTGGCCGAAGATGCGCCGCGATGTGTACAACCACTGCCGAACCTGTCCGACCTGCCAAGCCAGCGGAGAGAGTGGGGGGAAAATCAAGGCCCCATTCTAACCGTTTCCCGTGGTGACCACTCCCTTCGAGCGAGTAGGGATCGACATCGTAGGGCCCCTGGATCCTCCAACCTCTCAGGGGCACCGCTTCATCCTCGTCCTGGTGGACCATGCCACCCGCTACCCGGAAGCTATCCCCCTCCGGACTATCACAGCCCCCGTAGTGGGTCGGGCGCTAATGGGGATCTTCTCCAGAGTCGGCTTCCCCCGAGAGGACGTCAGTGATCGGGGCACAAACTTTATATCGAAATATATGCGGTCCCTGTGGCAACAGTGCGGGGTCGCGTATAAGTTCACCACCCCGTATCACCCTCAAGGGAATGGACTAGTGGAGCGATTTAATAGGACCCTGAAAGGAATGATCAAGGGCCTAGAAGAGCCCCTCCGGCGCAAATGGGACGTTCTGCTGCCGTGCCTCCTGTTCGCCTACCGGGAGGTACCCCAGAAGTCCCTGGGGTTCAGCCCCTTTGAACTATTATATGGACACCCGGTGCGAGGCCCCCTCAGCCTGGTCAAGGAAGGCTGGGAGCTGGCCGCCTCCGATACTCCGCCCGATGTTTTCCGATACCTCTTGACTCTCCGCAACCAGACTCGGAAGTTCCGGGAACTGGCCGAAACCAACCTGAAGGCCAGTCAAGCGGAGATGAAGCGCTGGTATGATGAAAATGCCTCGTCCATTGAATTCGAACCGGGCCAGCAGGTCTGGGTCATGTCCCCGGTCGACCCCGGCGCCCTCCAGGACAAATGGACGGGGCCCTTCAACGTGGTGGAGCGCAAGAGCCCCGTCACCTACCTAGTGGACATGGAGTCCCCCCGGAACCCCCTCCAGGTCCTACACGCCAATCGGCTCAAGCCCCACTTTGTCCGCACCGAACTGAGCCTGTTTTTGGCTACCAATGACGGAGCAGAGGACGACTCCGAGCCTCTACCAGACCTCCTGAGCACCTCCGAGAAAGATGGCTCCGTCGAGGGAGTCTCCCTCTCTCCCGCGCTGACACCCAAACAGCGCCAGGACTGCCAGAAACTGCTGGGTCAGTTTGCAAACTTATTTTCCCTCACCCCCGGAGTCACCCAGTGGTGTGTTCACGACGTCGACACCGGGGACAGTCCGCCCGTGCGGCACCGAGCCTACCGAGTCCCCGACCGAGCCCGGGCCTGCATCCAAGCCGAAGTTTCCAAGATGCTAGCCCTAGGGGTAGTCGAGCCCTCAGACAGTCCATGGGCCAGTCCCGTCGTCCTGGTCCCTAAGGCCGCCGCCCCCGGGGTGCCCTCGGAGCTGCGGTTCTGTGTCGACTACCGGGGACTGAATGCCGTCACCAGGACCGACGCCCATCCCATTCCCCGAGCAGATGAACTGATTGATCGCCTGGGAGCCGCCAGGTACCTCAGCACCTTCGACCTCACGGCCGGATACTGGCAAATCGGCCTCACGCCAGGGGCACAAGAACTATCCGCTTTCTCGATCCCCGATGGCCACTTCCACTTCAACGTGATGCCCTTCGGCATGAAGAATGCTCTGGCCACCTTCCAAAGACTAGTGAATCGGGTGCTGGCAGGGCTGGAAGAGTTCAGTGCCGCCTATCTGGACGATATTGCGGTGTACAGCCTCTGTTGGGACGAGCACCTGACCCACCTCTGGAAGGTCCTGACGGCCCTCCAACGGGCCGGACTAACAATAAAAGCCAGCAAGTGCCAGATCGGTCAAGGGTCCGTGACCTATCTGGGACACCAAGTGGGGAGCGGCCAAGTGGCTCCCCTTCAACCCAAGATCGACGCCATCCAGGCCTGGGAGCCCCCCGTCACCCAGACCGCCGTCCGAGCCTTCCTGGGGCTCACTGGATACTATCGGCGGTTCATAAAAGACTATGGGAGCATTGTGGGGCCCCTCACAGAACTAACCTCCAAGAGACTACCCCCGAAGGTGCATTGGACCCCCGAGTGCCAAGTAGCCTTTGAGACACTAAAGACTGCCATGTGCACCGCCCCGGTGCTCCAGGCCCCCGACTACAGCCGAGAGTTCATCGTCCAAACTGACGCCTCGGAACACGGCATTGGGGCCGTACTGTCCCAAATGAACTTTGACGGAGTTGACCTTCCTGTGGCCTTCATCAGCCGGCACCTGCAGGCCCGAGAACAACGATGGAGCACCATCGAGAGGGAAGCATTCGCCGTCGTATGGGCCCTAAAGAAGCTCCGGCCCTACCTCTTCGGCACCCACTTCGGAGTACAGACCGACCACCGGCCCCTGCGGTGGTAGATGCAGATGCGGGGCGAGAACCCGAAGTTGCTACGTTGGTCCATCTCCCTCCAAGGGATGAATTTCACCGTGGAGCATCGCCCTGGCAACGACCACGCCAACGCTGACGGCCTCTCCAGATTCTTCCGCCTTGGCGAGGAGAATCCCCAAGAAGATGGGTGACTCTCCCCCGCCTTCAGCTGGAGGGGACGTGTGTTGGACCCGGCCTCGTGGCGTGGTCCTATCCCTCCCGCATGGCGGGCCCCGGACGACATCGGCCCTCCATCCAGCCCGGGTCGGCCTCGGGCACCCCTCTGCACGCCCTCCAAACCACCAGATCCGCCACCCGGCGGACCACAACCACTGACACGGCCCACTCGGGCCGCCCCAGCATTACCGGTCCGGTGCCCACCCCGGACCCACCTTCCAGGCCCGACGCCATCTTGGGCCCATCACGTCACAGACACGTGGTCCCGGACTAGCCGCGGCCCCAGCGAGCCCGCCATCGAGGCACCAAGAACCCTCCGGGTGGTAGAGTGGCCACTCAACCAGAGACAAGGAGAGGGGAGTTTCGATGGATCTCCAACCGTCCCCGGATGCCTGGTTTCGATCGACCTCCGGCCTCCCTGAGCGCTGGCCCCAACCCCTGCTGGGTGTCTGGACACCATCATCCCGGCCCCTCTGACCCCCAGGCGAGAGGGTCCGGATATCAAAGGACTCCAGACCTATATCTGGGCCAGCCCCGGAGTAGGGCGGCAGTTGTATCCCGGAGTCGAGAAGCCCTGCTGACGCTGTCGCGGCTGACCCTGAGACGAACTCCCCTTGCTGCTCTACCTGGAACCTGCTGGCGCTGCCGCGGTCCATCTTCGCTGTAACCACCTTGGAGCCTGCTGGCGCTGCCGCGGTCCATCTTTGCTGAACCATCTTGGAGCCTGCTGGCGCTGCCGCGGTCCACACTCGCTGAACCATCTCGGAACCTGCTGGCGCTGCCGCGGTCCACACTCGCTGAACCACCTGGGAACCTGCTGGCGCTGCCGCGGTCCACACTCGCTGAACCATCTTGGAACCTGTTGGCGCTGCCGCGGTCCACCCTCGCTGAACCATCTTGGAACCTGCTGGCGCCGCCGCGGTCCACACTCGCTGAACCATCTTGGAGCTTGCTGGCGCTGCCGCGGCCCAATCTTCCGGAACCCCCCAGCTCGAGGATTGAGAGCTGTGCGTAGGGTCTCCTTGCAACCGACCATCTATCAGACTGTCCCGCTACCTTACCCCTTGCCACGAGACTTTCCAGATCTCGGGATCTGCTGTATATATTGAAACGATACTAATTGCCCGATAAAGATTGAAAACTCTATCTACTTGTGGTGTATATTTGTAGTGGTGTGGTTACTCTGCTGTACGATTCTAGGAGAGGGCCCTCCCGTCGGAGGCCTCTCGACATCGCTCGGTCCCTTCTCTGAAGGAGGGGTAGACCTAGGGGTGGTCAGTCAGACACCTTCTGCCTCCCCCGGGTTCGCCTTTCTAACAGGAATATATAAGGGAAGCTGTCAAAGTAATAATAATCATCTTTGTGTGGGCCCCTCAGCCCACAACCGAGAGCCGCAGGGTCTGCTAGAACTTTATTTACACAGGTAAAGCAAGCACAGCATGGACCAAATTATCATCCAGAAGGTCTGGGGATAGATGATGAATACGTATATCTAGGTATCGGAACATGTGTGGGTGCCAATCCAATCAGACGCCGCTGATGTAGAGTGCCGGGTCAGGTAAGCAGTTGTTCAATGGTTGGTGGTATTCCATGCAAGTTGTTAAAGTAGAGTAGCATGTTATCTGCGTAGAGCAAAACAGAGTGTGTACCATCTCTGAGGGATATACCCCCTGATTCTCCAGATCGATAACTCCCCTCAAGCCCACGCTCGTGTGCAAAACATACTCAGATACACGGTCAGTTGGATGACAGCCAACTCGCTAAAAATTAACCCTGATAAAACTGAGGTCCTCATCATGCCCTCTAAAAATGATCCCTGGAGTGACCTCTTCTGGCCACAAGAGCTGGGCACCATCCCTACACCAGTTCTGGTTGTAAAAAGCTTAGACATCAAGATTGATGCCAACCTCTCTATGGCTAATAAAACAAATAGCAGCGTGGTTGTACTCATAGGTTCAGGGCGCCTAGAGTTTAGAATCGCACTAAGTGATTAATAACTCCAAATAATTTTAACGGTGCTCAAAGGAATGGTGAACCACAAAACTCCATGAATCGAGAGACAAGTCTCTCACAACACAAATTCTAACTCCCAAGCACACGTATGTTTATAAACACGGTTTCCCTTTTTCAATAACACACATATTTCATATGCAAAGAAAGTATAGGTCAACAATTTCAATCTTCAAATCAAATTCTTGTCTTGTTTTTTTCGGACTTCTTCCAAACAGCAAACATTGTTGTTTGCTGTTTGGAAGAAGTCCGAATAAAACTTTGGCCTTGTTTATTGGCAAATTTTTCTGTTGGCTGTCATCACTTAAGACCATGCCGCTGTCTTTATAGTGAATAAGGTGCCCCACCACTGGTCTAGACAAGACACCCGGCATGGGGTCTCCTCGACAGGACCCCGTGAACCCGCTCCACTGAGAAGAATGATGAAAGGGCTTCAATGGGAACACAGCTGAGAATTCAGGTTTCAAGATATGACTCTACTTGTCGGCCCTCCACGTGTTCAGGCAGGCCCATCAATCTTATGTTATTTCACCGCGACCTGCCCTCGGCATCCTCCGCACGGTTGTCTAGGGTGCAAACCTGCTCATGTAGCGTATGCATGCGGGCCTGCATGTCTTGTGTCTGCGGTTGGATAGTTGCCAGCTAATGTTACTTTAAGTGAACCCTGTTTGAGAGTTTCCGATGGTCGCCTCTCAGTAGCTGAGATCTGTTGCTACTGCGTCTATTTTACACAGTCAGTGTTTCAATGAGAGTGACCCTT